>NC_073741.1:0-151908 GCF_023634155.1 Falco peregrinus | reverse complement strand
CAGGGGACACCCCTGGGGGTGGGTGGGCAGCCCTGGGGGGATGTCGAGGGGGCACCCATGGGTGTTGGGGAGGGGGCACCCCTGGGGGGTTCAGGGGACACTCCTGGGGGTGGGTGGGCAGCCCTAGGGGGATGTCAGGGGGGCACCCATGGTTCTGGGGGGCCCCGGGGGTCTTGGGGGTGCACCCCCTGGGGACTGGGGGGCCTGGAAGGGTCAGAGGGGCCCTGGGGGGGGGTCCTGGGGGTGTGTGTGTGTTTGGCAGGAACCCCTGGGGGGGTTGGGGGGCCTGGAGGGGTCAGGGGGGTCCTGGGGGGGGGGGTGGGGGTTGGGCAGGAACCTCTGGGGGGGATTGGGGGGCCTGGAGGGGTCAGGGGGGTTGTGGGGGGGGGTCTGTGAGGGGGGGTTGGCACCTCCAGAGGTGGGGGCCCTGGGGAGGTTTGGGGGTCCCTGGGGGGGGTTGTGGGGAAGAATCGGTGCCCCAGGGGGGGTCCTGGGGGGGGTTGGTACCTCCCATAGGTGGGGGTCTTCGGGGGGTTTGGGGGGGATTCCAGGTGGGGTTGGTGCCCCCGGTGGGTCCCCTGGGGGGGAGGGGGGGGGGGGGCACCCATGGGGGGGTTCAGACTTGGTACCCAGAAACCTTTCTTCACTGGGGGGGGGGGGGTGGGGTGTCAAATGCCCTCCGGCGTGTTTTTAGGGAGGGGGGTGATGTCCTGTCGGCGTCTTTAAGGCGAAAACATCCTTAATGATATGGTTTGATATGGTTTGATATGGTTTGATATGGCTTAATGTGGTTTAATACAGTCTAGTCTAATACGGTTTAATACGGTTTAATACGGGCTAGTTTAATATGCTTTGATACGGTTTAGTACAGTTTAGTATGGTTTAGCGTGATCTACTTTAACGTGGTTTAATTTGATTTGATCTGGTTTGATGTGGTCTAGTCTAATAATAGTTTGATATGGCTTGATAGAACGTGGCTTAATATGGTTTATAATACAGTCTAGTCTGGTTTGATGTAGCCCGGTTTGGCACGGTTTGATACAGCCCGGTTTGGCACGGACCGGTTTGATACAGCCCGGTTTGGCACGGACCGGTTTGGTACGGTTTGATATAGACTGGTTGAATGGGTTTTAATACGGTTTAATATATTCTAGTCTAATATGGTTTGATAGGGTTTAAGTTTAATACAGCCTAGCCTGGCCTGGCCTGGCCTGGTTTGGCCTAGCCTGGTTTAGCCTGGCCTGGCCTGGCCTGCCCTGGCCTGGTTTAGCCTGGTTTAGCCTGGCCTGGCCTGGCCTAGCCTCGTTTAGCCTGGCCTGGCCTGGTTTAGCCTGGCCTGGCCTGGTTTGGCCTGGTTTAGCCTGGCCTGGCCTGGTTTGGCCTGGTTTGGCCTGGCCTGGCCTGGTTTGGCCTGGCCTGGTTTGGCCTGGCCTGGCCTGGTTTGGCCTGGTTTGGCCTGGCCTGGCCTGGTTTGGCCTGGCCTGGTTTGGCCTGGCCTGGCCTGGCCTGGCCTGGCCTGGCCTGGCCTGGTTTGGCCTGGCCTGGTTTGGCCTGGTTTGGCCTGGTTTGGCCTGGCCTGGCCTGGTTTACCCTGGCCTGGCCTGGCCTGGTTTACCCTGGCCTGGCCTGGCCTGGCCTGGTTTACCCTCCCTGGCCTGGCCTGGCCTGGCCTGGTTTACCCTCCCTGGCCTGGCCTGGTTTACCCTGGCCTGGCCTGGCCTGGCCTGGCCTGGCCTGGTTTGGCCTAGCCTGGCCTGGCCTGGTTTGGCCTGGCCTGGCCTAGCCTGGCCTGGCCTGGTTTGGCCTGGCCTGGCCTAGCCTGGCCTGGCCTGGTTTGGCCTGGCCTGGCCTGGTTTGGCCTGGCCTGGCCTGGCCTGGCCTGGCCTGGTTTGGCCTGGTTTGGCCTTGTTTGGCCTGGTTTATTCTGGCCTCGTTTAGCCTGGCCTGGTTTGATATGGTTCAATATAGTCTAGTCTAGCTTGGTTTAGCCCAGCTTAGCCTGGTTTAGCCTGATTTGATATGGTTTAATACAGTCTAGTCCAGCCTGGTTTAGCCGTGTCTGGTTTAATCTGGTTTAATCTGGTTTAATCTGGTTTAATCTGGTTTAATCTGGTTTAATCCAGTTTTGTCTAGCCTGGTTTAGTACAGTTCAGTATAGCTGGGTTTGATACAGCCTGGTTTAACGTGGTTCAGTCTAATATGGTTCAACATTGTTTAGCCCGAGTCGCCCCGATTCGCCCCGATTCGCCCCGAGTCGCCCCGATTCGCCCCGATACAGCTCGATATGCCCCGATACAGCCCGATAGAGCCCGATACACTTTGAATTTTGGGTAGGGGTCAGGCAATCGGCCCAGGGGATGGATTTGGTCCTTCCCGCCCGGCATTTTTGTCCCATTTTTTTTTTGCTGTCCCCCTCCCCGCCGCAGGTGGGCTACCAGATCCGCTTCGAGAGCAGCCGCTCGCCCGCCACCAGCATCCTTTTCCTGACGGAGGGGCTGCTGCTGCGGCAGGCGCAGCGGGAGCCCAGGCTGCCCGCCTACCGCGTCGTCATCGCCGACGAGGTCCACGAGCGGCACCTGCACGGCGATTTCCTGCTGGGCGTCCTGCGGCGCCTGCTGCCCGCGCGGCCCGACCTCAAGCTGGTGCTTATGTCGGCCACCATCAACATCCGCCTTTTTTCGGGATATTTCGGGGGTGCCCCCGTGCTGCAGGTGCCGGGAAGGATTTTTCCCATTTCGGTAAGATTTTCGGGATGGAGGAATCATTTTTCACATCTCGGTAATATTTGAGGGACGAATCGGTTTTTTTTTCCCATCTTGGGAAGATTTTTGGGATGAATCGTTTTTCCCATCTCGGTAAGATTTTAGGGACGTATCATTTTTCCCATCTCGGCAGGACTTTCAGGATAAATCATCGTTTTTCCCATCTCAGAAGATTTTAGGGACAAATTGTTTTTCCCATCTTGGTAAGATTTTCGGGACGAATCATTTTTCCCATCTTGGAAGATTTTCGGGACGAATCGTTTTTTCCATCTCGGAAGATTTTCGGGACGAATCGTTTTTTCCATCTCGGGAAGATTTCAGGGATGGGATGAATCGTTTTTCCCGTCTCAGTAAGATTTTTGGGATGAATCGTTTTTCCTGTCTTGGTAAGATTTTCGGGATGGATGAATCATTTTTCCCATCTCTGTAAGATTTTTGGGACAAATCGTTTTTCCCATCTGGGGAAGATTTTTGGGATGGGATGAATCATTTTTCCCATTTCGGGAAGATTTTCGGGAGGGAGGAATCATCGTTTTTCCCATCTCGGTAAGATTTTCGGGATGGATGAATCGTTTTTCCCATTTCGGGAAGATTTTCGGGAGGGAGGAATCATCGTTTTTCCCATCTGGGGAAGATTTTCGGGAGGGAGGAATCATTGTTTTTCCCATCTCGGTAAGATTTTCGGGATGGAGGAATCATCGTTTTTCCCATTTCGGTAAGATTTTCGGGAGGGAGGAATCATCGTTTTTCCCATCTCAGGAAGATTTTCGGGAGGGAGGAATCGTTTTTTTTTTCCCGTCTCGGTAAGATTTTCGGGACGAATTGTTTTTCCCTTCTTGGTGAGATTTTAGGGATGAATCTTGGCGCGGGGCGAACGTGAATCTCTCCCTGGAGCCAACGTGACCTCCCTGTCTCTCCTCCAGGTGATCTACCAACCGATCCCTAAGGAAGAAGGATCCACGGTGGGGAAATCGGGGAAAGCGGAGCGCCTGGATCCCCTCCCCTACCTGCGGGTGCTACAAGCCATCGACCACAAGTACCCGCCGGAGGAACGCGGGGACCTGCTGGTCTTCCTCAGCGGGGTGGCCGAAATCGGCGCGGTGCTGGAGGCGGCGCAGCCGTACGCTGCCCGGACGCAGCGTTGGATCATCCTCCCCTTGCACAGCACCCTCTCCGTGGCGGAGCAGGATAAGGTGGGCTCAACCTTGGGAATTGGGGGTGGGATTCTGGCACGGAGGGAAGAATCCCGGAGCCGTGACGCGGCGCTGGGTGGTTTTGGGGTGCAGTTTCCCGTCTGCAGAGGTTGGCTCCACGCTGGAGCCGGCCCTGTTGACCCAGGACTGTTATTTCATTATTTCTTCTTACCCAGGATTGTTATTTTTTTGTTATTTTTTCGTCTTCATGACCCAGGACCCTTATTTTGTTATTTCTTCCTACCCAGGATTGTTATTTTTTTGTTATTTTTTCGTCTTCATGACCCAGGACCCTTATTTCGTTATTTCTTCCTACCCAGGGTTGTTATTTTTTTGTTATTTTTTCGTCTTCATGACCCAGGACCGTTATTTCGTTATTTCTTCTTACCCAGGACCGTTATTTTTTTGTTATTTTTTCGTCTTCGGGTCTTCGTGACCCAGGACCGTTATTTCATTATTCTTACTCAGGATCGTTATTTTTTGGTTATATTTTGTCTTCGGGTCTTCCTGACTCAGGAAGTTATTTCATTATTTCTTCTTACCCAGGACCGTTATTTTTTGGTTATTTTTTGTTATTTTTTCATTTCAGGTCTTCGTGACCCAGGACCGTTATTTCATTACTTCTTCTCACCCAGAATCGTTACTTTTTTTGTTATTTTTTCATCTTCATGACCCAGGACCGTTATTTCGTTATTTCTTCTTACCCAGGACCATTGTTTTTTTGTTATTTTTTGTTATTTTTTCATTTCAGGTCTTTGTGACCCAGGACCGTTATTTCTTCTTACCCAGGATCGTTATTTTTTTTTATTATTTTTTCATCTTCAGGTCTTCGACGTGGCCCCTCCCGGTGTCCGTAAGTGCATCCTCGCCACCAACATTGCGGAGACCTCGGTGACCATCGACGGCGTCCGCTTCGTTCTGGATTCGGGTAAAAATTCCCCCTCCGGCTGCTCCCTCTCCTCCTGCCCTGTCTCCAGCTTCTCCATCCCTCCTCCTCCTCCTTCCAGGGAAGGTGAAGGAGATGAGTTACGATCCTCAGGGCAAACTCCAGCGCTTGCAGGAATTCTGGATCAGCCGGGCAAGCGCCGAGCAGCGGAAGGGTCGTGCCGGCAGAACCGGTCCCGGCGTCTGCTACCGGCTCTACGCTGAGTCCGACTACGATGCCTTTGCCCCCTACCCCGTGCCAGAGATCCAGCGGGTCGCCCTGGACGCTCTGGTGCTCCAGGTAAAATCGGGGATCCGTTTGCTGGCGGGGGGGGGGTGGAAATTTGGGGAGAGCTTGGAGGGGATGCATGGGGGGTTTCGTGAACCTCCGGGCTCTTCGGGTCGTCCCCGGGCTCGTTCTCCGCGCGTTTCTCTTTCAGTTGAAGAGCATGGGGCTGGGTGACCCCCGGACCTTCCCTTTCCTGGAGCCCCCTCCCCCCTCCAGCCTGGAGCTGGCCGTGCGCTACCTGAAGGACCAGGGAGCCCTGGATGAGGCTGAAGATCTGACGCCCATCGGGAACCTGCTGGCCCAGCTGCCGGTGGACGTGGTGGTGGGTGAGTAATCTGGGGGGGGGCGGGCGTCCCCTCGGAGCGGTGACGCTGTGAGGAGCCCTGGAGGGGTGGGGGGTCTCTCCCTTTGCCTTCACTGCCTCCCTGCCCTCCCCATGTAGGCAAGATGCTGGTCCTGGGCGCGCTGTTTGACCTGGCCGAGCCCACCCTGACGGTGGCGGCGGCGCTGAGCGTGGCGTCCCCCTTCCTGCGGGCTGCTCACCCCAATCCTGACTGCGCCACGGCCCGGCGGCCCCTCGAGAGCCCCCACGGGGACCCCCTAACGCTGCTCAATATCTTCAACCAGTGGGTCCAGGTGGGATTCCTGCCTAAGGGGGGGGCGGCGAGACGCGTTCGGGGTGGGGGGAGGTGGGCTTGAGGCTGCTGGGGGTGGGGGGGGGCGCTGCTTTTGGGGGTGCAGGGGGGGTGGGAAGGACAGGGTGTCTCTGTTGGGGGGGTGCTGAGCCGCGATGTCCCGGAGCAGGTGAAATCGGAGCGGGGTGGCAGCTCTCGGAAATGGTGCCGCCGCCGGGGTTTGGAGGAGCATCGGCTTTACGAAGCCGCCAACCTGCGGCGCCAGTTCCAGGTAGGGGCAGGATGCGACCTCGGATCCTCAGCTTTGGGCCGGAGAGGGAATTCCCAGTGCTGGGAAGAGCTGAAGCGGCTTGTGCTCCCCCAGCCTACCCATCTCCTGGCTGTGGGGGCTCAGCACCCTTCTCCTGCCGCCCCAGGAGCTTCTTCGAGACCACCAGCTTGTGGAGGAAACCTCCAGCCAGCCCAGCGACAGCTACAGCCGGCAGAGCCGACACCGGGAACGTCGGGAGCTGCACCGGCTCTGGCGTTCCCACGCGGAGACGGAGGGTCGGAAGCGCAAGGTGCTGCGGCTGCAGGATGGAGCAGGTGCCTCCTCTGGCGAGGAGGAGGAGGATGGTGGCACCCGTGGAAAGCACAGCGTCGATATCCAGGTGAGCCTCGCACAGCCGTCTCCTCCGCTGGGGAGGCAGGATCCGACCCTCTGGCGCTTTGCTCTCTTTTACAGGACGTCAAGTTCAAGCTCCGGCACGACGTGGCTGAGCTCCAGGCCGCATCCAGCTCGACCCTCTCCTGCTCGCAGCTCGCCCTGCTCAAGCTGGTGCTGTGCAGGGGGCTTTACCCCCAGCTGGCCGTGCCCGACGCGCTCAACAGCGGCCGCAAGGACTCCGATCAGGTCCGCCGCCGCCCCCCCCCTCGCCCTGGCGCCCACCTCGGGGGTCCCCTGCCGCCCTCCCCTCACCGCTCCTTTTGCTCTCGCCGCAGATTTTCCACACCAAAAGCAAGCAGGGTGTCGTGCTTCATCCCACCTGCGTCTTCGCCACCAGCCCGGAGCTGCTCCACGCCAAGGAGGGAGCGGGGACCAAAGGTGGGGTGACCCCTGGTTTTTTCTCCCTGGCTTTTTCCACGTCGGATGAAAGCGCTTCCAGCCCTTGGGGGGTTGGCAGATGTTGGGGGATGGGGTCTGGGGTCCAGCTGAGCCCCTTCCTCGCCCCCGTAGACCCCACGGAGGGGCTGAGCTGCCACCACCAGCTCCTCGCCTTCGTCTCGCTACTGGAGACCACCAAGCCCTACCTGGTGAACTGCGTCCGGGTGCCGGCCCTACATGTGAGCTCTTTGCTCTCCCCCTCCTCCTCCTCCTCTCCCAGCCCTCCCGGGAGCCTTCATCACCCCAAACCAGTTGTGTTTTCCAGACTCTCCTGCTCTTCTCCCGTTCCCTGGACACCAACGCGGACTGCACCCGGTTGGTAGCCGATGGCTGGCTGGAGCTCACCGTCCCCGACGCGGACACTGCCCTGCGCCTGCTCTCCACAGCCCTGCAGCTTCGCTCTTCCTGGGAAAAACTCCTCCACCAGCTGCTGGAAGGTCGGGAAGAGGAGTCGGGCCGCCGGCCGAGCTCCCGGGATGTATCCGCGCTCAGCCGGGGCTTGCGGGAGTTCCTGCGGATGGAGGTGGTGTGGCTGTGACCGTGGTCCGTGTGGCTTCCATCCTGCTCCGGTGCTTTGGATGCTGAGGAAGGATGAGGGGAGGTGGTGCAGCCCCCCACCCTGACGTCCCCGTGTCCCCTCGCAGGTGCCGCACCGCCTGCGCCAGCTCACAGGGCTGGAGAAACAGAACCTCTACATCGGTCCCCAAACCGTGGCCGCCGCCCCCCGCCTCCCGGGGCTCTTCCAGGGGATGGAGATGAAGCCTGACGAGGTGAAAGGTGGCCACAGGGTGACCGAATTTCTCACCTACAACTGCCTGGCCGTGAGTACGCCCACCGCCCCCCCCCCACACCCCGCCTCCTGCCCCGTCTGCCCCTCCCCGGGGGGGGTCTGAGCATCCCCTTCGCATCCCACAGACGGACACAGACCTCTACAGCGACTGCCTGCGGAGCTTCTGGACCTGCCCGCACTGCGATCTCCACATGCCCTTCACCCCCTTGGAGCGTATGTGCCACGAAAGCGCTTGCCGACCCTCCGAGGGTGAGTTTCCGCCCCCCCCCAGCCCCCAACCCAGGGGGGCTGGGACAAGGGACAGTCCGGGAGAACCAGCCGGGATCTCCCTGGGAAGAGCCCGGGTGGGATCTCCGCTCCGTGGGTGACCGAGGAGAGGGGTGGCAGCGTTTACGCCGGCTTTTAGGAGGGGATACCACCAAGAGCCGCATTTTGGCGGTGTGATACGGTCTGGCAGGGCTTCGGTTTCCCCCTGATCCCTGTTTTTCTCGGCGTTTTCCTGCAGCCCCCTCGGAAGAAGCTGCTGAAAGCTCATCCAAACCCTCCGCCCTCCAAAGACCCTACCACTGCGACGTTTGCCAGCAGGATTTCACCTTCACCCCCACGGAGATCCTGCGGCACAAGAAACAGCACCGGTGAGCGGAGCTTCGTGGGGGATGCTCCCGGTGAACGGTGGTGCTGAGCACCGCGGTGCCAGGATGGACCCCATCCCCCAGGAGAAGCAGGGGACCCCCGTAACGGGGGAGGAGCCACCGCCTCCGTTGCCCTCGGTGAGTCTGGCTGGATCCCAGAAGGAATTTGGGGGCTTGGGGATATCCCGGTGGCTCGTCGCGGTGTTGGTCGTCCTCAAGTAGGGGCAACCTGGTTTTACTCTCCTGTCTTTTTTTTTTTAAAAAAAATAAATAATATTTTGGAGAAAGTTGGCACCAGCCCGAGTGTGGGTGCAGCGGGGTCGGGGGGCTGGAGGACAAGGGGCATTTGGGGGGGGGGGTCTCCTGCCTGCGATGCTGCCAGGCACGGCGTGGCCAGAGTGTGGCACTCCTCTACCGGCATCCTCGCTGCCTCATCTCTGCTCCCTGTATCCCGTGGGAAAACAGGACTCAACCCCCCCATCCCCCCCCCCCCCCCATATTAATATCGCGTGACCTGAGCATCCCTTTGGAGGACGCTCGCTCCCAACCTGGCGAGAAGATAACGGAATAAAGGTGTTGCCTTAGGAATTCTGCTCCAGTGCTTTTTGGAGCTAAAAAACCTGGAAAAAGGCAAATCCAGAGCGGCTCGCACCCCTGTGCCCCCCGCGGGGGCAAATGCCGCGATGGCAGGAGCTTCTCCGCTGTCTAAACCCATTTAAAATGCATTAATTAGCAGCTTCGTGCACTGCGTTAAGCTCAAGCAGGGTTATTGGCGGGGCCTTTCCTAATTAAAAACCATTTGATGGTATTTTGAGTTCTGTGGCACGTCGCGTTTTAGTCGCCTGGCAAAGAAAATAATGAAAAAGCGAGGTTTGAAAATAAATAATGAAAAAGCGGGGTTTGAAAATAAATAATGAAAAAGCGGGGTTTGACCATCCTTTTGATGCTTTGGGGTAAGGAGCTGCTCCAAGGGCAAAGTTTCCCGGGATTTCAAATCTTTTCAGCCTCGCGATTTTCTGTAAGGAATTAACCGTCGCTGGCGGTGTCACAGCGTTTGCATGAATTAATTAAGCAGGTGATTTGCTGAGCGGATTATTTGGGGTGGGTGGGATGCTAATTCAGGTCTTGACCACCCGTCTCTTAGCTGGGTGCCATCCCACCCGGGTTTTTGGGATACAGGGAGAGCAGTCTCCCCCAAATTTAGCAGCGGGGAGCAGCGGGGGGGGGGTGATGCTCCTGTTGCCATGGCAGCCAGGCGGGATGGGAGATGCTTCTGCCATGGCAACGGGCATCAGATGGGTTTGGCTTTGCTGTTTTCGGCTACAGGAGCCCCAGTTCTTTGCCCTCCCCAGTAGGTCGAGCGATGGAGGGTGATTTAAATCCCAGCTGATGTTTCTGGAAGCCAAATGTCTGCAACAGTCCGGCTCCACGTGCCTGAGATGCTCTGAAAATATATATATATTTTTTTTTTAACCCCCCCCGAAAGCTGGGCTTTGCTTTCCAGGATGCCAACGGCCGTTTGGTCCCCAGTTCCTGGGCCAGGGGGCTACTTCAGCTTCATTCTGGGCCACCTGACCCTACTAAATGCCACCCCCAACCCACCCGGACCCCCTCCTCCGGTTTCATTTAACCAAATTTAATATTCTCGCCTTTGTGAGAACCCAGCAGCAATAATCGTTGGGGATCGTAAAGCACAGACCTGCTCTGGCTGTTGACCACCCTCTTGGGAAAAAAAAAAACCCAAAAACAAAAACAAACAAAAAAACCACCCACAATTTAATTTTTTCCTTTAATGTAAAGCCTTATTGCTTTTAAACCGAGCTTGGAGCAAGTTTGCATAACAGAAAATGAAATAAGGTCGCCACGGCCATAAAAATGGGATTAATTTACTTGGGGGCCAGCTAATAAATGCTACAAATTCATCTAACATGAGAAAGAAGTTGGATTTTTAAAGGAATTTATCCATGTTTCCATCCCTGCGGTGGCCGTGGGCTGTTTGTGCCCTGGGGTTTGCTCCCAGGTGTTGTAAAACTGGAGGTTGGTGTAAGCGCAGGAGGGTCAGTCCTGGGGCTGATCCTCGTCAACGCCGTCGTTAACGACCTGGGTGACCTCATCAGGTGCTCCCAAGGAAAGCTTAATGCTTAAATAATTAAAAAAAACCCCCATAATTATATATATAATTAAAAAAAAGTATATAAAATAATAATAATAATTTTTTTTCCTTTACAAATGAGGGCTTCTTCCCAGCAACAGCGAGCAGAGAGTTGGGTGGTTTTTGGTTTTTGGAGTTTTTTTTGTTTTTTGTTTTTTTTTTTTTTTAAATTTAATCTCAATTTGCACACACTGAGCAATTACCCAGCCGCCCTCTTCAACCCTAGCGAACGGCCTAATTTGTCCTTGGCAGTTATTAATATTATTATTATTTATTTTCCCAGAGGTTGAGGTAAAACGCGTGAGCCTCTAGATGAAACCGATGGCGCGTTGTTTGGGAATAATTAATGTTAATTGTTCCAGAGGTCAAGAGCTCTTCACCGCGCGGTGATGCTCTCCGGTGCAGCTCCATCCCAGCAAACCTCCTCCTGCCTCGGCACGTTTTTTGATTCCTGAGGATCTGATTTATCGGGAAGAATCCCATTTTTTTCTCCAGCCTTGAAGTTCGTAGCCAGATTTATCAGCAGAAATCCATCTTTTCCAACCTTAACACTGATCTATTCGCCCCGCTGCCCTTTAGGTTGTGCACGCTGGGGAATCATATCCGTAATTAGGAAATAATTAACCACGGAGCCAGGGAGGAGTGGGAATGCTGACTCAGCATCCACTGGAGATCGGTGGTTGCACGGTAAGCCCAGCGTGGGATTTCTCCCCCTGGATCCAACGTGCAATCAACCTCAGGTGGAGTACTGAAAATGGAAAAAACCCTTTTCCAACTGAATTCCACCAGCTTTGTGCTGGAAAAAAGGATTTATTTTTTTTTTATTTTTAATTTTTTTCCCCCTCTTTTTTCCCCAAAGAAACGGGATTTTAACTCACGTGCCCATGGAAGATGCTCTTAATAGGAAACCTATTGAGAACCTATCCTATGAATAGGAACCTATCGTTCTTATACAATACTTGAAATTTATAAGGTGTGAGATGCGATTATAAGGGGGGGACAGGAGGCAAATAAATGTCGCGTCCATCCTGGACTTCTTGATGCCACCACCGTGGCAAAGGGGTGGTCCCAACCCCTCCCCCAAACATTCCAGACCCAGGAATCTTGCTGTTCCCACCACCCAAATCCACCATTTGATTTCTGTATTCCAATAGAGTTTCTGACTTTTGGAGTTTTTTGGGTCGTTGTTGATTAAAATATATACGATACTAAAAAAAAAAAATTAAAAAATTATTGATTAACCCCTCTTCTTGAGGGGTCGTTTGGATTGGGGCTTTTGGATGTTGTGTGAGATCCACGCCGAGCGTCTTGCAGCCTGCAGAGAGCAGCCTTTCCCTCCTCGAACGCTCCCAGCTCTCCGCTTTTTATTAAAATACTGAAAATTGGCCAAAGCCCGAGCATCCTGCTCCCTCCCGTCTGCTGTCACCCACGACGGCGAGATGAAGATCCCTAAAGGCTCCCCAAAAGTCCCAAGTTGCCTCACCAAGCAGGAGATGAGAATTTCCTTCTTTCTTCTTCGGATTCAAGTGTCACGTTGGGTGGGGTGGGAAGAAAAATCCAGGTTTTTAGGGGAAAGATGTTCATCTTCTCGTGTGAATGCAGAACTTGGGACTTTATGAAGCATCCTGAGACCTACAATAAAACGAGGTTTGGTTCCTGCTCGTGATCTGCACATCAAGACTTGCGTGAGTGAGCCAAAATTGGGTGAAACGCGGTGGTTTGAGGTATTTGTGCTACTTGCTCGCGAGCCGTTCCTGCTGCCGCTGCCTGGATAACTTTTCAGGATCATCTTCTGCTACTGGAGTCCTTCCTACCCCATCGACCCCACTGCGTCAACCACCAGCCACCTCCTCCCTGCCCGGCACCCTGCAGCCAACGCAGCATCGCGTGAGCAACCCCGATGATGGAAGAAGGCTCCGAGAAGCTGGATGAGGACAACGTGCTCACAAAGCTCGGAAAAGCAAATAGGAGGTGACCACAGCTACCTCCAAGGAGCTGAACTTACCCCAGCGCTAGGAGGACCACGAGTGACCTTCATCGTCATCAAATGGCTCTATCAGTTGAGTTGGCCAACTGGCCTTTCCTAAAATAAGCTGAAGAAAGAAAGAGCGCCCTGGTGTAACGTCACGGTGGAAGGTTACGTGTGGCTCTGCCCCACACAGAATATAAAAATTAATGAGTAAAATGAGCTTCAACCCAGGGCTGCCTCCCCGTTGACTTGGGACACCAACCTGGTGAGCATCCAGAAACGGGACTCGTGCTGCGGTTCAGCCAGATATTGCAATTGCAATATTATACTTGTGATTATTTTTTTTTTCCAGTCGGCTGCTGACTCGCTTTTCTAAACTGACCGCCCCCCCTGGTGATGTCAAATATTTTCAAATAAATAAATTTGGCTTAAAATATTAAACCCGCCTTGGGGGGAGTATCTAGAGGAACCCAGTTGAGGAGCTCTAGGCTTCGACAATGTGGTTGTTTGGCTCCAATCCCAGAAAATGAAGATCCTGGGCAGTTTGTGGTGGGGGTCCCCACGCTCCTGCCCATCCCTGCTCCAGGAACATCCCCCCCCCCCGCCAATCCCATTTCCCCCCCCCCCCGCGGTCCTGGCAAGTCATGCTGCTGGGGCTGGCGGGTGGCGAGGCGATGCCGGCGTGTCAGGTGGTAATTTTATTCCCATTTTTTTTTCTGCGTGACACAGACTGTCTGCCTCCTTGACAGCTCAGCTGTCTCCGAAGCGCCTGTTTATGCAGCTGGAGAAGGAAGGAAGACGGGCAGGTGGGGGAGCAGTGGCTGCTGGAGCCAGAAAGAGCCATATTTTATATATATATATATAAAATCTGTGCCTCTGTCCACGCAGACACCTTGTTGCATCCTCCAAAGGTTTTCCACTGGCTCCTAGCATCACCTTTGCAAAGCAAAAAAAAAATAATATCTGCTTGATCCCCACCCCCTGGCAAAAAAAAAAAAAAAAAAAAAAGGGTCTGGGTTTGCCAAAACATCTTGTCCCCAAACCCAGAAGTGCCACCTCCAAATTAATTGCTAATTACTCATTTGGTGGGTGGGCTGGACCTTTGGTTGATGGCCCTGCTCTGCGTACGGGGAGATGCAGGGATGGTGGGTAGAGGGAACAAAACCTTGACGGAGGACGTGGACATCCCGGAGGTCCCTGTCCCACCAGGGTGGGGATAATGTCATTTCTTGGGGGTGGCATCATCATCGAGCAATTATTTCCTCTGGGTGGGACGTTGAGGGGGGCTGGTGACCAGAGGGGACGAGGATGCTCCAGCCTGTATTTCATCCTGCACCCCAGCACGGGGCTGTGCAGCCACAGGACCCCTACCCTGAGCAAGGGAACCCCAGTTCCTCTGCTGACCATGAGCCGGAGGGGACCTGGGGGGCACCAAGGGTCTCGCTGGGATCATTTCCAGCTCTAGAGAGGAGCTTCTCCTATTCAAAGAGCTGGGATACAGCCAAGAATCAGCTTTACAAGCTCCAAACTGCTGCTGGAACCGAGTTTTCTTGTTTTTCCAAGATCCTTCACGGCTCGCTTGCTCCTCAAACCCCCTCTAGAAGCTGTTTTTTGGAAGGCTGGCTCCTGCTCTCTGCATCTCGCAGGATTTGCACTCCCCCCCGCCTTATGCCAGCTGCCTGTAACTCAGCGGAGAATCACTTCCCAGGTCAACACTGAACAATCGTGAAGCCTCGTTAGCTTTAATTTTCCTTCTCTTGATTTTGGGTCATTGTCCGGGTAGGAAACCAACACCTCCGGGTGATGGAGAGTCTCTGCATTCCCTCTCCGGACCAGGTTCAGCATCTCCCAAAGCAAAGTGGGTGGAGAGCATCCTTGGATGGAGGAGGCAGCACGAGAACATCCAGGAAGGTCATGAAGGACTCAGAAATTAATTAAAATGTGGCTCCCCAAAGCGTCGCAGCCTTGACGTGAGGCCGTTCTCCCGCATCGCATTGGCCGCTATGAGCCCTTTGCGTGCTTCCTCCTCTCCTGAAAACATTCCGAGCTTTCCTACGGGATAAATCAACCTGTGCTGGCTGGTTTCCCAAAGTTTTTAACCGGAGACAACCCAAGTGGCGTGGCTGCATAATTAATGCCACTAATGAATAATGGAGCGAGGCTAATGTTGCATGCATTTTTCATGCTGGTGGTCGGGGAGGTTGGCTTTGAAATGACTCCTCCGGCCAAGCAGCGGTCGGGGATCAACCGCGGGAGATGAAGGCTGCTAACGGCAGCAATGACCCTACGGATGCTCATCCCGGAGGAAAAATGGTTGGGAAAGATGGAGCTCGTTGGAAAAAAAAACACCCAACCAACCAAAAAACCCCACCTCCTGCAGATGAGCAGCCGGGCTGAAATGAGATTACTCGGAATTATGCTGTGGAAAACGAATTTTCTTCCTCTAGGTGATGGAGAGACACCAAACGGATGCTTCAGCCGGTGGATGTGCCGGCGGTTTTTGGTTTTATTTTTCTCTTTTCCCTTTTCCTTCCTATAATCCGTCCGCTCGATGCCTCGTCAGAGAGGAGCCTGCGGTATCGCGTGAACTTGGCCTGATGCGCCGTGTGGCCGGGCTTGCCAAGGCGATGGGGGCACCGGGGGGGGGGGGATGCTTCCTTGGGAAAAGCTCATGGATCTTGCTGGGAGAGCCTGGGGATGCTGCCACCCCTGCTCCTCTTGCTGCACCCTCTGCCCTCAATGCCCGGGGGTGTCCCCCTCCCTTGCTGTTGCACAGCACCCCTTCTTCTAAACCCTGCTTCGCCTCTTGCAGGTGCAAAACGCTTTTGCTGTCCCCTTTGCTGAGCCAAAGGGGCTCCGACGGTGCAAAATAATCCTGGGCATCCCCGATTATTATTTTCCTGACATTGCAGAATAAATAATTTTCTTCTGCCTTAGCCCCGCTCACCCAAAATGATGATTTTTACTGGTGCGTATCCTGTAGTTTGCAGGAGCACAACTCTTTTCCCAAGATGTGACCTTCTCCCTGCCCCCACAAGCTCCGGGCGATGTTTTCCTCCTCCCGACTCCGAGATGCGCCGCCGCTATCGATCGCGCCGCCTGCCTCGGGGATTTATTTTTGCAGCCTGGTGTCGGCGGGCGAATGTGATTGACGGGCTGGAGCTGGCTCCTCTGCGCTTACGAAGGAAAACAGAGGCAAACAGCGTTTTTCCCTTCCTCGGATTTCAAGGACAAGGAAATTTCCTCCTCCAAGGTGTCAAGGCTGCTCCTGGAGGAGAGGACGCAGATCCCAGGGCTCTCTCCATCACCTCACTCTGGGACAGTCAGGCTATTTACGGGTTCTTGGCACCATCCAGCCGCTTCCCCAGGAATTAAAGGAGGGGGAGGATGTAGTAGGGATGAAGGGATTGTCCTCAGGGTCGTGCTGGGTCCATGGAGGAAGGACTTTCTCATCACCCCCAAGAGCCCAGCAGGTCATCAGTAGGAGTCATTATCACTTTGATTCATGGACGTGAGATATTTGTGGACTTTCTTTACAAGATGTGCTGCTTCTCACTGCTCTCATCTAGTCCTCTTCTCTCTCTGATGGCCCCTCTCCTCTGCTCCATCCCCGTAGGGTGAGGGCAGTCCACCCATCTTCTCCTCTGCTCCATCTGTGCAGGATGAAGATGAGGATGAGGACAGACCACCCACGAGGATGAGGATGAGGATGAGGATGAGGATGAGGATGAGGATGAGGATGAGGATGAGGATGAGGGCAGCCCACCCACCTTCTCCTCGGCTCCATCTGTGTAGGATGAGGATGAGGATGAGGATGAGGATGAGGATGAGGATGAGGATGAGGATGAGGATGAGGATGAGGACAGCCCACCCACCTTCTCCTCGGCTCCATCTGTGTAGGATGAGGATGAGGATGAGGATGAGGATGAGGATGAGGATGAGGATGAGGATGAGGATGAGGATGAGGATGAGGACAGCCCACCCACCTTCTCCTCTGCTCCATCCACGTACAATGAGGTTGAGGACAGCCCACCCACCTTCTCCATCCATGTAGGATGAGGACAGCCCACCCACCTTCTCCTCTGCTTCATCCGTGTAGGATGAGGATGAGGATGAGGGCAGCCCACTCACCTTCTCCTCTGCTCCATCCATGTAGGATGAGGATGAGGACAGCCCACCCACCTTCTCCATCCGTGTAGGATGAGGACAGCCCACCCAGCAGACCAAACCCCAGGGTGGGGTGATCCTGCCGATCCTGCCTCATCTATTCCATTTGTATTCTCCTGATGGTTTCGTGGAGCCTGGCCGCTGTCTGAATTTCCATGACGGTGGAAATAAGGTAAGAGGAGGAACCAAGCCTGGGCTCCGAGCCACCAAGAGCAGGCAGAGATTTTTCATCTCTCTGAATTTTGTATTTGTGGGTTGGTTTTTTTTTTTTGGAGGCAAAACCAGGAGAGCTCACACACAGCAGCAGCCACCAGGCTTTTCCCTACCTTTCATCAAAAACCTCTTTTTAAAATTTTTAAATTTTTTTTTATCCTTCCCCCAGCTTAACAAAAGCACCTTCTCCTACAAAAGGTCACGTAGCTTCTGCAGCTGGGCACCACCACGGCGCAAGGCGCATGAGAGCAATCCAGTTTTCCCTGCCACACGTACAAAGCCAGGGTTGACGGCCTCCTCCGTGAGCTCTGCGGCATTTCTGCTCCTCTCCTTCTAGTGCTTTTGCACCTCAAACCCATCCAGCTCAGGGAGGTGACCCAGGACAACAAATCCCTGGCTCGGGCATTTATCTGTTTGCACAGCAGAGTCAAGCATCATCCTGCTCCAGTAAAAGGTCAAATACCAAGATTAAAATCCTACAGTCTTATTTTTTTTCCCACTAAAACCGCAAAAATCAAGTTCTTCGGGTCCTTTTACATCCCGTTTCTTTGGGAGAAACTCCTCTCCACCTCCTCCTCAGTGTTATTACACCAGGAAGGTGATACGGCAGGATTGTGTGCCACAGATACAGCCGACGAGAACATCAAGTTGAAAACTGGATGTGAACCTCACGTGGTTCAACAAGGAGAAGTGCAAAGTCCTGTCCTTAGGGAGAAAGAACCCCATAGCACCAGTCTACGCTGGGGGCCACCTGGCCGGAAAGCAGCTTGGCAGAGAAGGACCTGGGGGTGCTGGTGGACACCAAGTTGACCATGAGCCAATGACGTGCCCCTGGGGTGTGTTAGGCAAAGTATTGGCAGAAGGTCAAGGGAGGTGGTTCTTCTCTGTTCAGCACTGGTGAGGGCACGTCTGGAGTACCGCGTCCAGTTCTGGGCTCCCCAGTAGGAGAGATATGGGCATGCTGGAGAGTCTGGAGTACCGTGTCCAGTTCTGGGCTCCCCAGTAGGAGAGATATGGGCATACTGGAGAGTCTGGAGTACCGTGTCCAGTTCTGGGCTCCCCAGTAGGAGAGATATGGGCATGCTGGAGAGTCTGGAGTACCGTGTCCAGTTCTGGGCTCCCCAGTAGGAGAGATATGGGCATACTGGAGAGTCTGGAGTACCGTGTCCAGTTCTGGGCTCCCCAGTAGGAGAGATATGGGCATACTGGAGAGAGTCCAACAAGGGGCCATGGAGGTGATGAAGGGACTGGAGCATCTCTCCTGTGAGGAGCAGGGACTGTCCATCCTGGAGAAGGGATGATCTCATCAATGTATATAAACCTCCCGGTGGTGCCCAGTGATGGTCCCAGCGATGGGACCAAGAGCTGATGTCCAAACTAAAACACAGGATGTTCCCTCTGAACATCAAGAAACACTTTTTTTTTTTTACTGTGAGGGTGACCAAGCCCTGGCACAGGTTGCCCAAAGAGGTGGTGGACTCTCCATCCTTGGAGACATCCATCTGGACACGGTCCTGGGAACCAACTCTAGGTGGCCCTGGTTGAACCAGGTGTCCTCCAGAGGTCCCTTCCCACCTCAACCATGTCCTAATTTTGGATATAGCGGGCAGATTTTCAGAGGACCAAGGGTCATATGCGACCCACCATGCGAGACCAGAGATCTTGCACCTCCTGCACAGCACCAACCTTGGCTCCAAAGCTCCTCTTAATAAAACCTGAGCATCCTCTAAGTCTGACCTCAAAAAAACCCCCAAACCCACCCAAGGTCATCTCCAGCAGCGCTGTAGCTCACGGCTGGTGGATTGTTCTGTTCAGGAGGAAGAGACAGGGCATCATTAACCACCTTCCACCTCAACGCCGAGGAGGAAATATATGTCTTGACGTATGGCAGGCCATAAATTCGGCGGTGCGGCTCTGTTGTGATATACATCACCTCCTCCAGAGACCATCAGTCACCCTCTGCTGGCGCGTTTCTTTTTATTAGGTGACCAAAAAAAAAAAAAAAAAACCAAGCAAAAACGTTGGGTTGGTAAAACCCAATGTCTTCACCCCTCGTTGACCTCCAGCATCCGAGTGACCTAACGCGATTATTACTGCAGCTGCACCGACATTTTTGGGATAACGCTTACAGTTCCCCCCTGTAATTGAAAGCTCCACATGTCTGAAATAATTTTTTTTTTTTTTTTCTGGACTAAATAAGTCATCCAGCAGCAGGCAGGGGTGTCTTTTCATGTCATATACTGCTGAGACCCAAAAAATGCATGTAAAAAATCTGATGTCATCATAGAGATGACGTGATTGCTGTTACCGTTCCCCAAACCGTCACCTTCTTAGGGGCTCGCTGCACCTCCTGCAACACGGTGAAGGCTGCCCACCTGCAAGCAGAAGCCTTTGGTCTTCAGACAGTGCTTCCACACCAGGAACCACTCTCTTATGTTTTTTAAAAATGCACCTATATTCGTAATTAGGTGCCCAAGCGCGCAAATACCACCTGCAGAAGCTGCCCCAAAGAACCTTCTCCATCCTCAACGGAGTATGAGGGATCAAAGCCATAGGAGAAAGCTGACTGTGATCCCTCAGGATCCCAGAGAAAGGTTTCCTTGGTGGGTTGGGGCACCAGGATGTCTATTTTCTTTGGAGCAAACCTTCTGAGCTCACCTGCAATGAACTGGGGGGAATGGGCTTGGGTTTGGGTCATGCTGAGTTGTGTTTGCTCAGTAGCCAGGACCCTTGGCTCAGGATTCATGTCTGAGAGCTCAGGGAAGGTCCCAACCTCAAAAATATCTCATCATTCACATAAATATAATTTAATTGGCTTCTTGGATGAGTTGGAAAGTGCCGTCCTCCTGCAGCCGGTGGAGGTAAGCAAGAGAGGTGCTGAGCAGACCCTGGTTCCACCCTTCCGTGTCCCCAGGGCAGATGGGAGGAAAAAAAAAAAAAAAAGGGATGGGAAAAGTTTACGTTTGGCCTGGATCAGCTGTTTTCCTAGTGGATCTGTTGATAAAAACAGGAGCACCCCCCTGGAAAATGCCCGGGCGGGGGGTTTCTCCAGCCAGCCAAGGGCTGCGGGAGAGACTCCGCGCTCTCCATCACCCACGAGGGACGTCGCTGGCTTTTTCTACCCTGTGTAAGCAAACCAGCAGCCAGAGAGGAGCTTATTTAAATAGACGAAGCATCACATTTATCTTGTTGCTCGGCTCTCTGCCGGCGGCTTAATTGAAAGGGCTTTGCAGAGCTGAAAGCGTCTTAAGCGGTCGGAGAAGGGGTTTGTTACGCCGAGTGAAGCGTGGAAAGGAAAAGCAACCGTGCATCTGTCTTTTAATGAGAGAAGAAAAAAAAAAAAAAGTCCAAAACCAATTCCCAGTGAGAGCTGGGGGCTGCTTGGCAAAAACCTCACCTGGATTTTTGAAGGGTTCACGGGCGCAATCCCAACGCAGTTGCCTCAACTCAACCGCGCCAGCGCCGCCGGCTTTGCAACGCCGTTCCGTTCCTGATTTGCTTTGAACCCCCGCTCCCCCTTGGAGATGGATTCCCTGAAAAATGTCACTCGGGCTACGGCAGATTCCTGCCTGCAGCTGTGAGGCAGCTGCTGAGCATCACCAAACCCAGGGCTGCGCTCCACCGTGCTGCGCGAGACGGGGATGGAGATTCCTCCCATTGTCACCCCGTGCGCCGCGAGGCGCCTGCAAAAACCTGTTTCGGGTCAGGCTTTTCATCTGGCGTGACTTCCCCATCCTCAGCCATTGGGAGAGCCTGTAATTACGTGACCCGTTGGCTCAAGGCTCCCCAGAGCTTCTCGTCTTCCCCCCAACGCCGGGGACCACCCTGACATGAACGTTTCACGCGAACATGCAGCACTTCTTCACCCTGATGGCAGCAATTTGTCCTGATGATTTATCACCCGAGCTGGGAAGGACCGAGGGTAGGAAAAGCCACTGGCAGGTTTGTACCTACGTCCCCCCAAAGCATCCAGCACCACCAGAGCAAGCCAAGCCACCAACGCCTTTTGTTCATCACCCTCTCTCACGCAACAATTACCATGGGTGCTTTGCTCCCCGATTTTTTGCAAAAGCCCTCCCTCCCCCCCCTATGCCTTGCACCCCATGGGCACGAAAAGCCCCACGGGTTGGACCAAACGGAAGATCAGAGGTGGTTTCCATCCGGAGATGTCACTGTAGGGTCTTCTCTGCCCTGTGCAAGGCGAGAGCTGAGAAGAAGTGTGATGGAGCTGGGGGGCAGGGGCAGGGATGGGGGAGCCTCCTCGGTGGGAACATGCAGGAGCATCCAAAACCCTGTGGAAAAGCACGTGTCCTTGCTCACACACCCTTCCCGCTTCGGGACAGGTACGTTCTCTCCCTCCCTGTACTTGGAAGTTGATCAGAATGGCTTGGGAATAATTGCAATTAGTAATAAACCAGGGTTTTTTCCTCCCCGTCTTCCTGGATTTGGGGCTAAAATCCACCAACCTCCGCATGGCCCTGCCCGTTTGCTTTGCCTGGTGCTCCTCAGGTGTCTGCAGGCGCAGACCTGTCTGGGGCTTTGCAAGCACCTTCCCTCCAGCTCCGTTCGCCTCAACGGCCCAGAGGGTTTTGTGGCGTCAGGTCGTGTTTTGCAGCTTAGGAATCGATTAGATACACAAGACAGGCTGAGATCTCCATCAAAACCACCCTGCGGACGCTCCTCCAGCAGCCTCGTAGGAGGATGATGGATACCCACCAAGACAGGTAATAAAGCTGGGGTTTCACTGAACTTTTCTTCCACGGTGACTGCTACTTGGTGGATGCTTCAGGAGGCAGCAAGAGATGGAACTTGAAGCAAAGAGATGGAAATGAAGCTTCTTGCTTGGAGGGGCCAAGTCATCTCCTGGGATTTCCCAATCCAGAAGGGAGAAACTTCTTGCAATTTCTTCTTGCAGTTTCTTCTCGCAAAAGCCAACATCCCAGCCGATAAACCTGGACAACCTCCCTGCGGTGCAGAACACGAAGCACAACATTTTGCTAACAAAAAACCCACAACCTTCCTTAGATCCCAGCTATTTTCCAGAGGGTGAAAAAGTGCAATTAGAAACCACCCTGGGGCAAACACCCCTGGTACTTAGACGTGATGGGACGATAGATTTTAGCTAACAAGTGCGTAAGGATATGGCTTTTTGCTAATGAGTACATGAAATTAGAGTTTTTTAGCTAAAAGCAGCCATCTCCCCGACTCTACGGTCTTTCCCAATCCACGGAGAGCAGGGATATTTTTCCAGGACCTCCGCTTCTTGTTACCGATTTACTCCGATCCCATCACACTGATGGGGAAAAAAATACTAAAAATTATGATGATTTAGGGGAAAAAAATAAAAAATCAATAGGCAGCCGGATAATCCTCCCATAAATACATCCTCATCCAATCTTCCCGTCCCCTCGATAAGGCAACAGGATTTGATCTGGGCAGCGCAAGCAGAATGACAAAGCAAAAGAAAGAGCAAATCCCTCAGGTAGGTGAAGACCACAAGCAAAGAAACGAAAAAAAACCCCCTCCAACAACCTGGGGCAGACACGTGTGGTCAGAACAGATGGAGCGTCACCACCTTGCTCTGAGCCATTGTGCAATTTTTGTTTCTTTTTTTCCATTTCATGCAGGTATGCAGGGTTAATTACCTATCTGCAGAGCCCTTGCCCTTAATGAGGGTATTTAAAATGCACAGAAAGGGGAGATGAGTCCTTCTGTTCTCAGATACTTTCTTTCCTAAGGAAAGAGGATGGATCAGTGAGCTGGCGCAGCCAGATCAAAAACTAGCCTTGCCCCTCAAAAACATCATGTGGTATGAAAGAAGAACACAACTGGCATCCCAAAAACACCGTTTTCCATCCCAAACACACACAGCCAGTGCCCCTACTGCCTCTGGCTTGCAAGATCAGGCTTTCCTCCCATGCATCAGGGTCCTGCAACCAACTGGAGGCTTCAAAGATGCAATGAAAAGCCCCAGGTGGAAAATAGGACGAGTTTTGTCCTGGTCAGCTCAAGCCAACATGAGTTTTGGAAATGACAGTTGGTCCTACAGCCAACTGGAGGCCTTGAAGATGCAATGAAAAGCTCCAGGTTGGGAAATAGGACGAGTTTTGTCCTGGTCAGCTCAAGCCTACAAGGGTTTTGGAAATGACTGGGTTTTAATGGGGCAAAAGCAGACGAAGGAGCGACGCGACCAGCTGTAGTCACCTACAGCCACTTCACAAGGGCTTGGGCACCCCAAAAGCATCACTACTGGATGCACAAACAAAACACTTGGCTCTTCTCTATCCCCTTCTTTTTGAGGAGCCCAAAGTGCTTTTTAGTGCCAACCCAAGGTTGACGGGACAGCTGGCAGTGGTGTAGACCCTGATGGGGGTGGCATTGGCCCCTGATGGGGTGGCATTGGCACCTGACGGGACAGCTTGCAGTGGTGTAGACCCTGATGGGGTGGCATTGGCCCCTGATGGGGTGGCATTGGCACCTGACGGGACAGCTTGCAGTGGTGTAGACCCTGATGGGGTGGCATTGGCACCTGATGGGTGGCATTGGCACCTGATGGGACAGCTGGAAGTGATGTAGACCCTGGAACTCAAGAGATGGAAGAGTACAATGGGAAGAGAGCACCAGGATCCCAAAGGACGCTCATTCACAGCACGGTGGAGGTGGAGGTCATCTGGTCCAACCAGGGCCACCTATGGCTGGCTGCCCAGGACCACATCCAGATGGCTTTTGGATGTTTGGATGGAGACTCTACTCAGCTCTTTGCTTCAACCACTGGGCTGGACCCACTGGAACGAAGAATCAAACCCCCAACGTGGAGTCAGACCCCTCTGCTCTTTGCCAAGATGCTCATTGCTCTGGACCAGATTCTTGTGGGATGTGGTATTTTTTGAAGCATCCCAGGCTTGTAGGGCCTCTATCCGTGTGGATTTCTGGGTACCGCGCAGAAACGCTGCTTCGGGAAAAAAAAAAAAAAAAAAAAAAAGTAATTAGATATTCTGCAGCCTGCCCTGAAGGTCAATAACTCAGTCTGTTTATGTCTTAAAAAAAAAAAAACAACCACCCACAAACCCACAGCCCACCCCTCTATCATCTCCTAACGTGAAAGATGAGGCTGCTCCCTCTGCCACGTGGTAATTTATAGCTCCTGGCCCGCACCCTCCGCGGCTTCTCCAACCCTGTTTACTTTACGTCTTCAGAAGACAAATTGGAAATCTGCTCCAAATTAAAGATCAATGAAGAATTTAACTCCTTCCCCCCACCCCAGTTCTTGTTCTGTTCGGTTCTATTCTTTTTATTTTTTAATTTTTTTTTTTTTTGAAGCTGAGCACGAATTAAAAAAGGTGGGGGGAAAAAAAAAAGCTTTCTGTTTTGTTTTTCCCCCCCCCCCCCCCAGGAATATCAGCGTTTTCAGGTGTTGGGAATTATCAGAATTTTGGAATTCATTATCTGACACCCCACAAGCAGCCCCTAAATCCCCCCTGTCGCAAAACCTGCCCCCCCCCCCCCCCCCCCCCCCCCCAGGGATAATAGGGGGAACAAACCCCCTGCTGCCACGCAGCATCGCTCCGCTCCAGCCCGTTCCCCACAGGCAGCGGTGAGAGGAGCATCAGGAGACGAAAGGGATGGGGAGGGAGGTCCTTTTAAGGGTCACTGCACCCATAAATCAAGTTTTTTCTTCCCTGTCGCTCCAGCGGCGTCTTTGGTCCGAAAGTCCTGGCGCTGGCGCATCTGACGGATGTTGGCGGTGTGGGTGTTTGGGGGTCTTTGCTGGGTGGTCCTTGGTGGTGTCAAGTATTTCTGGGTGTAGAACAGATAGAAAAAAGCCTCTATAAATGAATAAATAAATAAACAAACAAACAAACAAATAAATAAATAACTGACTGAAAAAAAATTGTTATTATGGGTGTAGAACAGATAGAAAAAAGCCTTTATAAATATATTATAATAATAAAATTCTGGGTGTAGAACAGTAGTATTTAATAATGATAATAATGATAAAGATAATGATAATAATGATAAAGATAATGATAATAATAATGATAATAATGATGATTAATAATAATAATAATAATAATAATAATAATAATAATAATTCTGGGTGTAGAACAGATAGAAAAAAGCCTTTATAAATATTTAATAATAACAACAACAACATTAATAATAACAATAACAATAGCAATAATAATGATGATGATGATGATGATGATAACCATGATGATAATAACCATGGTGTTAATAATAACGCTGTTGTTGTCAGCGCTGATGCTAATAACAGCAACTACAATTACAATAGCAATAATTTTTAAGCGATCATAAAAATCAAATAACACTAATAATAATAAAAATTCCCAGTTGGGCCCCCAAAGCCCTTTTTCTTCCTTCCGAAGGTCTCACCTTTTCCACTTTATGGAGCACCTCCACTCTCAGCGGGGCCGCTCATTAACCCGAGCATAAAAATATAATAATTATTGGAGCTCTTTAACACGTGCGTCCATAAAACTCCACACTAAAAGCCACAGCTCTGCCTGTAATGCCAAAGCCATTATCTTTTATTATCCGTTTAAACAGCCCCACAGCTTCGACGCTCTGCATCTGTCGTCTCGTTAAGAGGCGAGAAGACAGGGAAGGCAACGAGGAGAGGTTCTGGGGGGGTGGGGGATGGGTTTCTGCAGTCCCCCATCAACTATTTAGCGCGGGAAGGACATCAAACCTAGAACGCTTAATGAACTTGACAATAAGAAAGTGTAATCCTGAGAACAGTGCTTCTAAAAACCAGGGATGTCCAGTTTCATTAGCTTTGCCCGGATGGTTGCAGAGCATGAGAGGAGGGAAAGGGCTGTAGCCTGGGGCTTTGTCTCCACTTGGGTTAATTTGTATTAAAAGTGTGTGTGGGGTCGTTTTAAGGAACTTCACTATTTCTAAACAGTGTCCAAAATTGAAATGATTCAGGAAAAGCTGCTCTGGAAAGAAAAAAACCCAAAGCTCCTGCCTGGACCATCCTGTGCTGCTGCTGATGGATGAGGAGAAACATCTCCAGAACCTGCCACGACAGAGCTCCGAGCCCCGAGATGCTCCTCTGGGAGAACAGCCACAGACGGGATTTAGGGATGTGGCCTGGAAAAGGTGGTTTTTGGATCTGGAGCAGATCCTGCTCCAGAAGCCGCTGGGAATTGCGTGATCCTTTATACAAGAGCTTTTCCAAACGTACCCGGTTAAAACTCTGACAGAGCCTGGAGGGTCATTTTTATCCCTCTGCATCTTGTGAGCTACGTGCAGCACTTAAATATTTATAGTTATGTATGTTTAAATGTTAAGAGATACAAAAATAAATATATACGGGTGTATATATATATATATTTATATATACACACACCTATGGCTTTCCTGCTTCCCTCCATTCACAAACCTGCGAACCCATCACCACCCACCTGGTCTCACCATCCAAACCGTGGGTAAACGAGGGTGAGGGGGGAGTAAATTTGAGGTGTCGAAGGTAAATGCTCAACCTCGGTGCTGGTACGCAGGTGACAGCAGCGGAAGGCTTCGAAGTGGCTCCATGGACTGTATTTACCGCGGGGCGATGATCACCCGCCCACACCGATGGATGCAGCTACATCCCTCCATCGGGTGACCTTGGTGTCATGCTGTAACCGCTGTGCAAGCAAAAAAGGAGAGGTGGCTTCTGCAGGGGGCAACGGGAGCCTGCTGGGGGAAAAATATTAAAAATAATAATAATAATAAATCACACGCAAAAGAACACTGCCAATACCAGCATCTCCATGAACCCGAGGGCAAGCCTTGGGAGAGACGTGCTTGGCGTGAAGATCCCAAACCCATGTCAAGGTGCCCAGATCCACCAGGGATTTTGCAATTAGTATTGATTTTGCGGGCTCTGGCTGCTCTGGCGATAGGCAGCTGCATAAAATCTCGACGCTGATTGACACGCAGCTCGTTAGGTTGGTGATGAGTCCTGGATCATCCTGCTTAACCTCCTGGGTGTTGCATGGAAGAGCATCTCACCCATTTACCACCAGACTTAGGAGCTCAGACTAATTTTGAGGTAAGCTTCGCTACAAGCTCAACTAAAGGGAAGATTTAGAGCTTTGGGGGCAGCCATGATTCTCCATAATTCCTGGCAGCTAACCAATTCTGAAGTTAATTAACCAATTCCACTCAAGAATTCTCAAGAAACCACCCAGCTCCTCCTGGAGAGGTTCAACCAACCATCTGAAGGGTCAAGACAAGGAGGAGTCAACTGGGGCATCTTGCACCCAAATTTTCTCATCGTTAAAGACCAACTCAGGAGAACATGGAAGGGCGATGGGCAACCAGCCTGGGAAGCTGTAGGTGAGACCAGCCAGGCTTCAGGAATGGCTGATGCTCACGGTGTGGTCGAGGGACCTGCAGAGCACCCCTGAAAAATCAGATCCTGCCGCTCCAAGGAGCACGATTTGCTCTTGAGATTCAGACTTCGTGTTTTCCAGGTTTCTTAGGTGCTTCTCAAGCCATCCATAGTTCAGCCAAAGGCCTGGAAACAGATGAGTGACAGCCTGGTGTCCTCTGAAGGGCGAGGAATTAACTCTGCAGGAAGAAAGAACACAGTTTAGCAGCAAACATCTTATTAAAAGCCATCCAAGAAAAGCATCGTATAATTCCCAGCACCGCAGGAAACGCCGGGCGAGGTGTCACAGCCCCAGGTTTGCAGGGAGATCTTCACAACCATGCCACGGGCAGGAAAAAAGCAGGTGGGACTGCTTTTCCGATGGCTCTTTGCAGTAAAATATAAGACCACGTTCAACAGCGGATCCACGAAGCATCTTCCTAGCTGGAGGACCAACACCAGGCTGAGCATTTTCATACCAATGCTGGTGATCTCGCTTGTGCACGTTGGATTTTAGGTCCCACCGGTCCAGCTGGACACACCACCTACTCTTGCAGCCTTGGCGTGGACCGTTGGCGCAGCTACCTCAAGAAAAGCAGATTAACTCAACATCTGGAAATGCAACGTGAAAGCTGGTGGAAACCAACCCTCGGAGCGATGAACGGTTGGGTGTTTTGTCATCCTTCCAGCAGCTCTTTGCTAAAAAGATCTCCGGATTTCTAAAGGTTACAAAGGCCAAGAGGAACCCATGTGCGTTGTGGGCGTTGAGGACGTTGAGGATGGGGATGCACGTGCGTCAAAAAAATGTGTGTGTTTGATTCTTCAGCATCTTGGTCCCCTTTCTCTGGCAAGTTCAAGGATGAAAACCACGGGAGGCTCCTCATAGATGCCTCCTGCCCTTTGCTGTCAACCCCCTGCATGGGGCGATGACAAATTGTTGCTAATGAGCGCATCCTCGTACAGGCTCTGAAAACTGGCTCTAGACCTTGAATTTCTAAGCATCTTCATGCTTTCCATGATTCCTTTCCCCCTCCCCCCCAGTCTTTATTATCCTTCTTGGCATCTGGCCATCAACTTTTCCATGTGGCGCCCCAGCTTCGGCTTTTGCTGCTCAGGTCTCATCCTGCTTCGCACTAATTTAGCGTCGACGGGAGGAGCACAGCGATGCCCACGTGCGCTGGGAAGAGGAGTGAAGGGAAACTCAAGGTTTCTACTCCAGCTGGGAGTAAAAAACCCACCCTGGGAGATGCTGGGGTTAAAAAGGGTGGTTGGAAGGATGGACTCAACTTGGGAAAGCCATAGTGGGGGGGGGGGGGAAAGAAAATTCCAGGGAAATTTCAACTTTGAGGAGGGGAACCTGGTGGCCTCCCGGGGAGCTGAGCTGGGTTCAGCATCCCAGCCCTTTTCTTAGCAAGGAGACAGACAAGGACCACAAGGAGTAGAGCATCACAGCTTGTCCAGATCCCATTGCCGCAGAGACTCTGATGGATGCACCCACTTACTTTTTTCCCCCCCCCTCATTCTTCCGCAATGCTATTTTCTCCTCCCTCTCTCTCCACCTAACCCTTTCTACTCCTTTAATGGTCTTTTAAATACTTTATAGCGCATTTAATGACCCATTTAGCTTATACACAGCTGATCTTTTCATCAGATGATAAAGGAGCTTTTACCTCTGGAGATCAAGGGCTAGAAACGCACGATATTTTCCCTTCGCTGTAGCTATTAATTGCGCCTTTTCGTTTCAAAGGTATGATAAATCAGCCAAGTTACAGCTGCCCAGAGAAATGTTTTTCTCGATACCTTGCCTGGCACAGCCCATTCTGCAGAAAACCACCCAGCCCAGGCTAGGGAAGAAGGAGCCCAGGCCTGAAGACAGGGGAAAAAAAAAAACCAACCCAAAAACGCACCAGCATGGCAGATTTCTACTAAACAGCCTGAAAAATGAGATTTTCTTTCTGCTGCCAGTTGTTCCCAGGATGCCACTAAATCTTCCAGGTCCAAAATTAGGGAGCGTGCGGACAACAGGAGCTTTGCAAAAGCCAGGAGGACCCAGACTGCTGGATGACACGTGGGTTTTTCTTGCTGAGCTGTTTCTGCTTTTATAATAATAATAAATCTCCTTTACTGAAGCAAGGGCAGGGCAGGACTCCCACCTCCCCATCCAGCATCCTTTCGGCTCACCGTAACTCCGGGGGCTGCTCCTTCACCTGGGGTGAAACCCCCCAAGCCCCTAGAACACCGATGCAGTGGGTGCGTGCTGGCTGAGCACCACCTTTTTTTTTAAAAAAAAATAAATATTTTTTAGTGTGTTTCACCCCCTCCCCAGCATTGCTGGAGGTCTTCAGGAAGCCTAACCCACAGGCGCCGTGGATTTGAGGTAATTAACGCTAAAACCACGGCTCTTCGCTAAGCACAGAAGAGCCTCGTGCATAATTAAGCGAGCAATAATCAAATCTGGTATGAGAGAAGTAAAAACGACCCTCCCTGTCATTTTTTTTTTTTTTTTTGCAAGTCGTCCTTGCAAGTCATCCACATGTACCACTGGTGGGGGGTTCAAGCTGTGGACGCTTAATTAGTGATGCTCAGTGATCATTTGTGGCGCCGGTGTGACCAGCCTGGTTTAGCTGAAGCCACCCTGGCTCCCCCACACAGACAGGAGACGCTGATGGGATGGGGAGGGTGAGCATCACCCACAAATCTCCTGGAACTGGGGGAAAAAAAGGTGGGTTTTGGGTCTTTTTGGTTTTTTTAAAAAGTTTTTTTTTTTAATCCCTATCTTGCCCTATGCTTTAGAGGAAAGAAATGTGCATTTCAGAGTTGAAACTGCGAATTTTCAGGTGTGCTGCCAGCAATTTAAGACTATATGGACAAAAAAAAAATTAAAAATTAAACAATAACGACACCGAGGGGAGGACAACACGCCCCCTGCTCCCGTGTCCCACTTTCCCAGCTTTCACACAGCCTTCATGCACTTCTTTTGCAAAAAACATAACGCTAAAAATTGATATTAAACTTTGCAAGCAGACCAGAAACAGCAGCGACGCCGAGGGGAGGTGGAAGGGACGTGGTGGGCTTCATCCTGGAGCACTGTCTTGCATTGCCCGGGGCGCGGCACTTGCTTTACTTTGCAAATTATTTTTTTTTTTTTTGTGTGCAATTATGTGAAAATATAAATGGCACAAATTTAAATTGCGCCATGCAAAATCCTCCTCGCGGGCCGTTTTTCAGGCGTGTTTTACATCAGGTGTTGTGGCAAGGGAAGACACAGAGGCCATTTCTTTTTTTTTTATTATTTATTTTTTTTGTCCCCCTATTTTTCTTGTAATATTGATGCAAGGCCAGGCAGGAGATGCTACATCAGTGGGGTGAAGGAACAAGAAACATCTACCTGCATTTGATGCTAAATTCACTATTTTAGCCTAACCAGCTGGTAAAACCAGTCTAAACACGTGGCTTGAGCTGGAAAATCCCCTCTTTTCCCACTGCCAAGACAAAACGCTCTGACCAGAGCTCAAGCCCCCTTTGCTGCTTCTCCAATTCATTAAAAACTAATTTTTCAGGTATCTGAGAGCTTTTCAAGGTCTCGGTTCAAGGAACAGCCTCCCAGAAGCCTGGCTCGTCCTTTACTTAGATTTATTTACTTCAATTTATTACTTAAATCTGCTTTTAAGAGCGGTGGTGCTGGGCAAGGAGCAGAATGGCGCTTGCCAACAGCAGAAAGGGAAATTCCTGGAGAAAAAAAAGAATAAAAAAATTAAAATTAAAGATTACTGGAGGTGAATTTTCTACTGGTATTGTGGCTGAAGAAATAAGGTATGTAGAAGGGATTCTCAACCGGCACGTGAAAAACTCTGATAGAGAAATATGAGGGATCTGAATGATCCCACATCTCTAATTTTTTTTATTTACTTTATTTTTGGGCACCAAAATCTGCGACAGAAGAACTTAGTCAGGGGAGAGGAGCGTACGGGGAGTAAAAAGGGAAGGAAAACTCCCCCCAAACCAGTGCTTCGTGGTGCTGGTTTGCCTGGAAGAAGTGGGTTGAGCCAGGAATTTTTTTGGGTTGGGTTTTTAAGGAAAAATTAAAGCCAGCAAGGTACGGATAAGGCGCATTGTCCGGGGTGGATGGGGGGAAAAGGGGATTCAGGTCTGCTGGGAATCATCCGCTGCGTGGAAACTCTGAATTTCTACTTTTAAACCCTCATCCAGCTGTAATTCTTTATATTTTACTGACAGCACCTTCCAGACACTGGGGGTTGTATGTTCTTTTTATCATTTTTTTTTTTTTTTTATGGGAGGGTGTGCACGTGTTTCTTTGGTTAGTTTGTTTGGGTTTTGTGGTTTTTTTGATTATTTTTTTCTCAGAAAACCTTCCTGCACAGACATTTCTTTTCTGCTGTCCCAGCTGCAGCACCCTGGGCAATTCACACCGATTTTTAATTATTTTTTTTTTCTTTTTTCCCTCCACCGCTTTGAAGTTTAGCACCAGCCATGATTCTGCAAAGTTATAAACCCAACTTGTTACGGCTGGGTTAGAAAACCCGTTTTCTAAACTGAATGACCCAGAAAACATAACGTTTGGTGAGAACAACTGGAACATCAAATAATAATGGAAATTCACACGCCCAGGGAAAGGCAGCGCCAGGTGGGGAGGTTTCAAATGCAATTCCCACCTTGCTAAAGCCTCAACTCTCAAAAAAAGCAGCAAGACCACCAGAATACGCAAATACAAAAATTTATAAATTTTTTTAAAAATAAAATAAAATACATGCTGCTCTTGAGTTCACTCATTTCTCCAGTTTTTCACCCCAGAATGCATTTCTGGTGGACATGCAGGACCTCAAAGCGTGCGGCGGATGCAACGCGATGAGGGCAAGGGGAAGGAGCGTCTGCAAGACAATCACGCTTGGAGTTGCATGAAAATTTACCGTTTTCAGAATGTTTTCTGAAATTTTCAGAATGATGGGCAGTTTGAAGAACAGCTTCATTCCAGTTTTAAGCCTGTGCAGAATGGGATGTTCACCACATCACTCCGGTTGTTCCCTTAGATCGCACAGGAGCAAGCGATGCAACAGATGCAGCAGGTTCATTATTGCCCTTCTCCATGCAAACTGGAAAAAAAAAAAAAAAGAATTTGAGGGATAGAGGCACCCAAGAGACGGCTGGTATCTCATAGCCGAGCGGATAAGAGTGGAACAAGACGAGTTGTTGGAGATACAAAGCAGATAGACCCACACATGAGGTGACAAAGTGACGAGCGCAATCAAGCCAGAGTCACTTTGAACTGGTGCAGGCGGCGGCGAGCGCGTCAGGGCGCGTCACGGCACAGAAGCCCTTGTCGGATTTCTGACGGGATTTCAATAAAACATGAAAAGAATCATTTTTAACATGTTTTTTTTTCAAAGCAATCCTTGTACCCAACCCAGATCTGTCCTTTTAACAGCTCTCACACCGTAAAAGGTCCTGAGTCATTCCTCGTTTTTAAGTAATTCCTTGAAAATGGCAAAAGCGTGGAAGGAATGTGGAGGGCTGGAAATGACACATATCCAACTTCAAAAAAAAAAAAAAAATTGAAATAAATTATTTCAATTAGGAAAGGTACAGGGGGAAAAAGAAGAGCACCCCAAACCATTCACAATATCCCAGCATATTATCATTATATATATATATATGTAATGATAATGTACTGGGATATTGTGAATTATATTTTAATATCTTTATATATATATATAAAGATATAATTTTTATATATATAATTGTGAATTATATATAATGATATTATATAATCATTATATATATATAATCATTATATATATATATATATATATATATAATGATGATATTATCATATCATCATTACAATATCCCACAATATATTCCCAGCATGCGGATGAGGGAAAAGTGTCTTTTTTCTACTTCATTGCCTTGCCTGGGTTTCCTTAGTTTGAGCAGTAAAATTGGGAGAACATGTGGGGCGTGCGCCAATTCTATCCCGTTGGACGGAATTAAGAGCCTAAATCAATTTCCCTCCCCCCCCCCCCCCCGCTTTCCTTTGACCCAGAGCTCCTCCTGAACAAAACCCTGCATTTAACGTGGTTCAAATCCCAGTTACCCCAGCGAGAGCCACCGGCCAGACGCTGCGGTGGGCAGTGGAAGGGGGGAGCTCAGCCTGTGGTGAGAGCACCGTTACTTGGAGAACACGTTTGCTCACGTCTTCTTGACGTTTTGAGTGTAATTTGGGGGGATTTCAGGTCTTTCGTGCTCTGCCACGGAGCTACAGCTTGGGCTACAGCCCAGCTGAAGGAGCTGCAGAGATCTGCACCACGTTTTTAGTTCCTCCCATCGCTCCCCAATTAATACCCGGCTCCAGCCCCGCGATTAACCACAGGCACCATATTTCTGCTCACTCTCAGCATTTGCATGCGCGGCGCTTCACCTGCCATTTCTTGAGGAGATTTTTTTTTTTTTTTTTTTTCCCTCCCCACCTTCAACCTCTCATTAATGTGTCTTTGCAGGGTTAGCAGAAAGGTCATGTTTATTACCATCTCCTCGCTGACTTTCCCTAGAGAAAGCGCCAGCGGGCGCGCAACCTCGTGAATGTATCTGCCCACTTTAGCAGATCACCCCTGCCAGAGCCATTACCATGCGCCCCGTCGTTATCCTGCAGCCCGAATCATTTGACCGATTCATCTGCAGAAGGTAAATAAAGAGCGTGAGACAGATGTTTCCATTTTGTCTCTGCTGCGGCTGGGAACGGCCAGCAAAATTGCAAGCTCAGGTGGCGACTGCCGCGTAAGTTTGCAGCCCTACGCTACTTTGCATAATTATTTTCTTTTGCTTTTTTTTTTTTTTTCATTTAAGAAATTTAAGCAATAATAAAATAAAATACTTTGCATAACTTATATGCATTTAAGCAAGTTCACGGGCTAACGCTACCTCTTACAGACTCAGTTTGCTTTTATTTGGACAAATGTCCTCTCCTTTCATGACTTTTCTTGCATCACCCCTTTATTTTCTCTCTGGGAAGAGCAGGAGGCACACAATTAACCCAGGCTTTCCTTCCGAAATAAAGCAAAAAACAAACAAACCAAACCCGGAGCGGATTTATGCATTATTTGTGCAGTTTTGTTTGTTTTTTGTTTGTTTTTTTTTTTTTAAAGTAAACAAAACGAGCAGCCTGTGAGGTTGTGTGATCACCAACATGTGTCTACAACCGACTTTGCAGCTGGCTGGGCACCCTCCAGCCCCGCATGTCATGGACGAGCAGTGGTCCCAGCAGTTTGCTTGAGGTGACCAAGAGAATTGGGTCTGAGAAGAAGACAGACCTGATTCAGAATCGCACGGTAATTGGGTTTTTCCCCTCCCTGCGCTCAAGCAAAAGGCTGCAAAGCCCCAGAGCCGCGCTCACGCTTGCAATCCATCCTTGGGAGACGACAGATGGATTAGTGCAATCGCGCTCATCACGCGGCCGGCAACACCGTGCCCCACAGACATCCTCGTTCCCACCAGCGCATCCCATTCCAAATCCCTTATGCAACCCAGCTTCTTCCCGTGCAACCGGGCATCCATGACTGGTACCCAGTGGCAGGTGACAGCATCCGCATCTGCATCATGGCATCTGAAGGACGCAGTCAGCATCGGACGACGCGTGCACGGTGTCCTGCGAACAGCAGCTCAGCAGGGAGGGCCAAGCAGTAAGTTATTACTGGTGGCACCACCAGTCTGCGGTTTAACCGGAGCCTCATTAAGACTAGACAGGACCCAGAGTCATAGGATCATTTGGGTTGGAAAAGACCTTTAAGACCACCAAGTCCAACCATTAACCCAAGTCCACCATGTCTCTAAGTGCCGTGTCTACGTGTCTTTTGTAAGTATTTCCAGGGACGGGGACACCACCGCTTCCCTGGGCAGCATGTTCCAGACCACCAAGTCCAACCATTAACCCAAGTCCACTGTGTCTCTAAGTGCCAAGTCTACGTGTCTTTTGTAAGTATTTCCAGGGATGGGGACACCACCACTTCCCTGGGCAGCCTGTTCCAGTGCTTGGCAACCCTTTGGGTGAAGAAGTTTTTCCTAATCTTCGATCTAAACCTCCTCTGGTGAAACTTGAGGCCATTTCCTCTTCTCCTATCGTTGGTTAATTGGGAAAAGAGACCGACCCCACCTGCCCACGACCTCCTTTCAGGTATTTGCAGGGAGGGAGAAGGTCCCTCCTGAGCCTCCTTTTCTCCAGACAACCACAGTTCCCTCGGCCGCTCCTCATCAGACGTTCTCTAGATCCTGGAAAAAGGTTCTTTAGACCATGGAAAACCAGCCATGTGCAATTACCACTGACAGAGGAGCTCGGAAAACTCAAACTGCAGGTTGCATCTCAGCAAAAGGGTCTCAAAAGGATTTGTTCCTCTCCTTTTCCCCAGGAAAGCAGGAACAGAGGAAAATCCTATTTATACGTTGCTTCTGAGGCAGCGATAGCTGCCCAAGAAAATAGAAATCTCACTCTAGCTCGTTAAAACACCACGAGCAATTACTGTCTCAGCGGGTGTGATTCTGTAGTAAGGCACATTCAAATCGAAATATAATATAATGTTCTCAGCTTTCACATCGAAGGGCTTTTTTTTGCCGTTAAGAGTCTCACGCAGGCATGAGCTACAACCTGAGCCAAGGGGGAAAACAAACAGTTGGTTTGGGGGAAAACAAGGGGATTCTGCAGAAGAGCAAGGATCAACGTTGCAGAAAGCAGGCGGAGTGTGGAGGATTCTTCTCAGAAATACAGCACTGGCCTTCAAATTAAATCTTCCAAACCCCAGGCAAAAAAACCCACCAAACCAACAAAAAAACAACAACAAAAAAATTAACCAAAATTTATGAAAATCATGGGATGAGTCAACGATTTAGGTTGGAGGTGCCCAACTCAACCTCGAAGCGGGGCCAGATCCAAAGGCGGAGCTGGTAGCCCTGTTGCATCGGGCTCTGCATCAATGCTATGATAACTCCATGTCCTGGCCCTAAAAACTTCTCCAGGACAGACTGCCTTGGGCTGATGAAGTGCACAGGCTCGTCCTGGAAAAAAAAACAATACAAAAAACCCCCCAAAAACCAAATGGGAGCGTGTTGCAAAGACATTAATCCCTTTCCTGCCCCTTCGCTTGACAGCTGCGAGTAGCCCTGGGCTTACACAGGCTAAACGTGTCCTTTAATAAAAATTTATAAAGGAAAAAGCTTTGTCTGGACGTTGTCTGAAGTGCTTGGATCTCCTTACTCATCACCCGCGATCCGCAGCATCCAACTCATCCCCCTTAATTCCCATATGTATGAGAGCCGCCTGTATCTGACGGATTATTTTTTATTATGCATCATTAGCTACGGTATTTACAGAAGAGCCAAAGTGACAATGAAGATCATTGTTTGAAACACCCAAATCCTGCAGAGAGAGCGAGCATCTTTTGTTTGCTCCTGGCGTAGCCGCGATAATTGAAACGCAAGCAGCCCGGGAACGTAACGCCGTCGGGGAACGCGGCTCGCAGCCTTGCAGACGTCGTTCCTTAGGGTGATGCCAGAGCTGGAAATGGTAGAGCCGCTCCTCACCCCAGCTTTCCTGGCTGGACCATCGCTTTGAGTGGGGCAAGGGGAGGATGAAGTCCATTAGGATGAGGTTTGAAGGGATGATGACGGATTCCCTGCTGAGCTCTTGACGGCTTCACGGGGGAGCGGAGCATGGCTGCCTATCACGGTGGCCTCAGCAAGGCTGAGAGCATCTTGAGGGCATCGAGCCCTGGTTTAACTGGGGAGAACATCTATGGGGAGATAAGGTGCCAAAGGTCTTATCCATGCCTGGGCCAGCAGGAGCATCCCCTGGGACAACAACCAGTGCCCATCCCCCTCGATTCCCGCTCACCCATCAGCTCAGCCAAGGCACGCGGGAGATTTGCTGAGCCGCACACCACGGGCAGAGCAGCTTTTATAGGGCAGAGGGTTGGGAAAAAAACAGAAAGAGGGGCAACCCCCCCTTGCAAGCACTCGGCATCCCCCCCACCCCCTCTTCCAGCTTTCTTCCCCACCCCCACCCGCTCCGAAAGGGAGCGTTTCCACATATGCTGTGGTCTGGCAGCCGCCCAACGGTGCTCATTGAGCAAGAGCTACGGCTCCCATAAATCAAGGAGCTGGCAGCTTGTTCAGTGCAGGGAGCTGGGCTATGTTTAGCTGTCGAGCTCCCAGAAATAGCATCTGTTCCCAGGTACGGACCGCGGGCTCGGAGGCTGCCTCTTTGGGAGATGCCTGCAGGACCAACAGCATCCTCTCGGGCTGGATTCTCCCCCTCCCGCAGTCCTCAAAATCACATTCATCGCAGGCTCAGCCATGGGCATCGCGCTGCAAAAACCTTGAGGGGGCCACGGAGGCGGCCGGCTGTGACAAAAAGCTGCCCGTTACAGCAGAACGGTTTTCCAGCGTCATCCAAACTCCCGCTTTTGGGCTCAACGCTTCCTGCTCCTGCAGGAGGAAATAAAAAAATAATAACCATAAAAAGTCCATGTACTGAGATGGGGGGGGGGGGGCGCGGAATAAATCCCTACCAAAGCAAAACACCGCTACGCGTCGCCCCTGGGGGAGGCAACAAGAGAGCAAACAAACATCGTGCAGCACACGGCTTGCTGTCGTGGGAAGGGGCTCAAAGCCACAAAGAACGGCATTGCCAAGCCAGGAATGTCGCTTTATTTATTTATTTATTTATTTATTTATTTATTTATTTATTTATTTATTTATTTATTTATTTATTCTGAGCTGCATTTCTGTCCCGAACCACGAACACGGCAAGGACCTCCATAACAAAACGGTGACCCAGATTCCCAGCACACTCCTGCTCCTTGCAGGCAGGAGAGGCGAGGTGACACCCAACGGTGCAGAAATCCAGGGGTTCGGGGTCTTTTCCCCCCCCTGTTTCTCAGCAAAGCTTCAGGAAACGCGGAAAGCCGTTGTTGCAGATCCCAGTGCCGTACCAGCCATTGCAATTATTGCTTTCTTTCCTGGGTTAGTTACCCAACTCCAACGATTCAGAGCAGTGTTCCCCTTCAAGACGGCGAGGTATTTCACGCCCTAGGTGCACAGATGCAGAAAGGCCGGGTGATGCTTCCAGCAAAGCAGCCCGGTGGTTTGCTCAGCGCACCGGAAAGCTCCTCAAATCGCTGAACCCTTTTTATTTCTGAAATACCGAGAGGGAAGGTAAAACCACCTGGGCTATGGTTAACCCCGGGCGGTTTCTGCTTGCTCAGCGTTTCTCTCAGCTGTGCCGTGCCCTCCAGGAGCTTCTGGGCTCAGCACCAGAAAAATGTGCGGACAAGCCCCCCTGCTTTTCTGCTAATGAGGCAAGACACATGCAAGCAGGTAAATTTAGCAGCACGGGTCAGCGGGATTTGCCTTCTTTTCCTTAATAAACACACTTCTGGCAAAGAGCACAGCCTGTGCTTAAAAGCACGATGCAGCAGGTAAGATGGTGGCCAAAGAAAGGACCAAGCAGCGGGGGAGAACATGCCCTACACTTTTGTAGCTTGAAAGCCTGACCGCAGAGTGGCTGGAAGCAGTTTTTCCATAAACCTCCTAATTTCAGTGCAGGGTGATGCCAAATCTGAGGGCACAGACCCGTGCTAGCCTGCAGCTGTGGTGTCATGTCCAAAAATTTAGTTCTGCTGCTCTTCATGCACAGATGCTGCAGCAGATTTAGGGTTTGGGCTCCTCGTCCACCAAGCCTGACCTGCGCCGACCGCTCCTTCACAATTGGGGATGCACTGCCGCTGCATCAGCAGGCAAGAAGGATGCAAAGATGGGAAACGTCTCTGCTGAGGATGCGTCCACCCCTGAGGTCCTTGCTGGGGTTTGTGCTTGGTGAGATGTCGGTGAGATGATGGGTCTGGCATCTTTTTTCAATGCATCTCTCAGTCTTCCCCAGTGCTGACTGAGAAATGCCTCCGACTGCAGCTGGGAAGGGCAGGATCTCCTCCAAAAACCACTGTGGGGGGCCAATCAAGTGGGAGCTCCAGCTTGGAGATGAGAGGAGAACGCCTGGCCAGCATGGCAGCCATCCAGAGCTGCTCCACACCACCAGCCCCACCAGAGGTCACGCTCTGGGGGACGTTCCGATGCTCGTAGGGTATCCCAAAAGCATCCCAGGGTGCAACAGCTCCTGTGCTGCTGACAACTCCCGGAGCCCCAAGGTGGTCCAGGACACGATAGGTCAAGCACGACACCTGGAGTTTAACACAAGACCTAAAACTCTTCAGACCCAAATTCTAGCGTTTTCCTCCTCTCCTCAGCGGAGCGTTAAGGGATGCTGCTGAATTAGCAAAGGCTGTTATCTCCACGGATTTGGATGCTCTGTGCTCCTCACAGCTCCTGTCACCTCCTCCAGACAGGACAAACGCGCTGAAGCATAAACCAGCGACGAGGATTAACCGTCAAGCAAAGGCAAAAGCTTCCAGCAAGGGAGGAGAGGGAAAAACTCGAACAAGATGCCAACTCCTCCAGCACCGCGACACCATCCAGCATCTTTCCCTCCCTGCTGCCAGATGGTTTTTGGCCAGGTTGGCACCACGCTCCAGAAGCCTGATTTGCATCGGCTGATCCACCTCCCTGCTCCCATCTGCGCAAAGCCCCGGGAACCAGACCGGGTTTGCTGCACCGCGAGTCCCCTCCTAGACCAGCAAGATGTTTGCCAACCGAAATAGAATTTATTTAAGCCAAATTACCTTGAAAACACACGGATCCCCAGCCCAGCCAGTGCTGCAGGATCTTGAACCTGGCAGGTCCTCCTCCTCGCACAGCTGAGCACCGTTGGTGGAGGTCCTCTAGGCATTTCTCTTCATAATCCAAATAATTTATTTCTTCCAAGAGCATGAGCTTTTGGCAGCCAAGGAGCGAGCGTGGGAACAGGACAGAAAGGTCAAAGCATTTTAAAATCAATGAATAAACAAAATGTCAGGGCAGAAACAGGAGTTGTGGTCTTGGCTTCCCCAGGTTGGCGTGCGTCTCCCTAACCTTGAGCATCCGGGTCTGCTTGTCCAGCACAGTTTGCTCTCCATTAACGACATCCTCACTCCTGTCACTAATTACTTACAGCCTCAAAGCTGCAGACCCCATAACCGCAACCGGAGCTCGATAGTCACCTCTGCCACCACTTAACGCAGCCCAGGATCTCACCCGGCTCCAAGATGTGGTTCACCAGCGGGTGGATGAGACAACACGGAGCCATCAGGCTCCCATGGGATCATCCCCCACCTCCCAGTGGCACCAGCCCAGCCCAACGAAGCATGCCGTCCCCCCCCAGCTCCGCGCAAGCTGAATGTCTCCACTGCCACAGAGCATCCCGTATGTCAAGCGGGAGGGCAAGGGATCCAGGTTCAGCTAACAAAGAAGGATGAGTTATTACTGGCATGCACCCTGATAAAAAAGAAAGCAAATAGAGCAGAAACAAGCCAGCTCACTTAGGGAATGGAAAATTCACAGGGCAATGCTTCCATTTAAGTTTTCAATTTAGGATTTAATTTGCTTCTCGTACACGGGAGCGGCAAATTAGTTGCTGTGATGGAAAATTTGCTTATAGCAACAAACCGTGCGGTCTTATTTCCCTCCTAAACATCTTACTAAAAGGGATGATTGACTTGGACATTTCTCCATCTGAAGCCTGCCTGCACCTGAGTCACTTTTGCATATATGGTGGGGTGGGGATGAAATTTTAAGATATAACAGGTGGTTTGTTGCTCTGGCAGGTGAGGTTGTGCCATTCCCAACCTCACCCCCCCACCACCACTACCACAGCAAGCAGCCCGAGACCTAAAAACTCAATTCAGCGTTGCCCAACGTGGCAAGCAACGAGCTCCATGTGCTCACCCAAAACTAACACGCAGCTTAGAAGGGGCTCCACAACCAACTGGCTTTATTAATTATTTAATTATTAGCTAGCCCATGCTGCCGTTGCCACCTGCTAGCCTGGGACTCTGCTCAGCCCAGCCAGGTTGGGTTTTAGCACCGGTAGCGGTACGTGATGTCAGCCTACAGCACGGCATTTTTAAAAACACATGCCTCCGAAGCGTAGGCTGCAACCAAAACCATCCCCCTCATCCATAAGACGTTCCTATGCAACCTGTGAAGTCCATCTAAGCAAGCCCAGGGATAAGGTTCCTGCTCTCCTTGCCCCTAAACCCCTCTCACCATGGGGTGAAGTCCACATGGCTGGCAAAGAGCTGCCTGTGAGCGCGTCCCAAAGCACCTACAAGAGGTTCCCGTCTCACCGCAGCATGAGACAAGGATCTCTCCATCTCTTCTTCTGGCTGAGCCGAAAGCGGAGCATGAGGTCTGCAGCCCCGCGCTGGACCCAGAGACATCCCAGTATCCAGAAGGGATGGCAACAAGAGCAGGAATGCCAAGAACATCCACCAAAGTCTCTATCCAGGATTGATCCCCAAAGAGAAATCTTCTCCAGCGCAGCTCTTCTAAGGCAACTACAAGAGTCATGGAAAAGTCTTCTTCATCCTCCTTTTGTGCTGTGCCTGCAAGCGTCCCATCACTCAGGCAATGACAATTCAAGGGGACCCCAAGGACACGGTTTTTAAGCAACACACCTCCCCCTGAAGCTGCCCACAGTATCTCCTAGACCTTCACCAGTCCTTAGAGCAGCTGCGGACACCGGTAGCGCCTTCCAGGTGATGGAAACAAGGAGGAGAGCACGGGAACCCTTGCACGCTTGTGTACCGCCGCTGCTAATTGCTTCGTTAAATGCAAGTGAAACCACAATTATAGCTCCTGGTATTCCTGCAAGTCCAGCCCTCGAATCCATAATCACCTGTCAGCTTCCAGAACAAAATCCTGGATTTTTTTTTCCCTCCCAATACAAAATAACGTTTCATTATTTCACTGAAAGGGTTTTAATTTCTTATAATAATCGCTGCAGCAATCCAGCCAAGAATTTTTCCCCTTTTTCTGTAACCTGAGCTGATGGAAAATTGCTTTCATTTAATTTAATTACAGCTGTGGAATAACGCATTAAATATGCGCTCCCTTTGTGTTTACTCTTACATTCAAGAGCTAGAATTAATTAGTCCTTAACTTTGAAAAATATCTGCAGCTAGCCACTATGTAAACAGCACAAACACTTCAGCAACGACGTGTTGAGGGCTCAACCAGCCACAATTTTTCCTCCTCTTGACTCCAAGGGAGAAAGAAATAATATCGTCAAAGTATTCTGCCTCAGAAACCATCGCGTCAAACACGGGCAGTGCAATAGCACAGGCCCACAGATGCTCTCCTCCAGCCCACTGACTGAAATCATACAATAATAATTAAAAAATCATGGGCTGAATACAGAAAAAGGAGGTTTTCCAGCTTTTCGAACGGATGTTTGCGGGTCCTTTGATTACCAACGAGACCGAAGAATTTTCCACTTGCGTTACGCTAGCACCTGGTAAGAGGTAGACATTGCACATGCAACATCATCAAAAAAAACCACCCCAGGACCAGTTGTCAAGGTCAGAGGCAGCTTTTGATGGAGACACCAACTCAACCCTAGGCACTGTGCTGCTGCTCTGCACCGAGCGTTGGGTTGCTGAAGTTGCTGTGCTACAAAAAAGCCAAGAAGATGCCACCAAGAAGGTGGCCAACCCGTGACCTTTCCTGCTGGGAAATTGGGGTTTTGGAGGGTGTGGAGATGACCAAGTGGCTCAGAGAGACTCAGCTCCTACGTCGGTATTAATGGGGCAACAAGTCCAATGTTGGGCTTGGACAACCCGTGCTCACCGAGCTACATCTGGCATGCGCGCAAGACGGCACGAGACCGTCTAACCTCTCCTAGAGCTTTGATGATTGACAGCACCGCAGCTATTGGATTAATTAATGCAATTAATTTTCCATTTCCTCAGCGCCGTGCCCAAAGGCATGTACTTGGATGTCTTCTAGAAGATACTTTGTTGGATCTCTCAAGCTCCTGAGCTTTTCAAACCGAGCTGGCTGTCCCTTTGGGCAGTCCCAGCTCCATTAAAAAACACCTTTTTCCTTTCAAAATTGTCTTTATTTATTTTCCAAACTGTCAGATCCTGCTGTGCTTTACTACAGTGGGTCAGAGGGCTTTTTATACAATATTTCCCCACCTTCAACTTCAAGCCATCGTGTATTTTTCTTTCTTTTTTTTTTTTTTTTTGATTAAACAGATGGCATTTCTCCAGTCCGTCTCTCCAGCCATTTCTGAAAGCCACCATGTCATTCTGGTGTTTCTTCCTCGCACCGCTTCCAATTTTTCCCCAGTTTTGTTCTAAAAAACGTCACTTACTGCCCTTCTTCCAGCACAAGAGGAGGAGAAAGGAGAAAGCCAGTCTAGGAAAAATCTGGTTTTGGTAGAAATCGACCCTACTTCAAATTCTCTACCTTAGCACATGCCAGGAACATGGAAGGCAGTCATACATTATTGCTTAATTACTTACAAATGTCTGCAGATACTTTCTATTAACTCCCTGCACAATTTAGCCAAAGGCAATAAGATTTTGAAGGCAGGCAAGATACTAAACTCTTCCAATTAAAACCATCCTTTAGCAAAGCCCCAAAAAACTTTGTAATTTGGATACCGCTCTACTATTACTAGATACGACCTACTGGCCGCTAAAAGAGGGAGGAAATAAAACACTTTTTTTTTTTTTTTAAATGCATACTATATTAACTCAGCCCACAGACAATTTTTTTCCCTTCACCAGCAATTTGCAGATGAAACAGCAGCTAGCAGGGGGTTTATTGCGCAAGAACTGCATACGCGGCGGCTCATTAATCTAATCAAAAGAGGAAACAGCAAAATATCTACTCGAATGCATCTGGAAAAATAAAAAATAAAGTGGTCCAACAAGCCCCAAAAGGCTGAATACACCAGAGTAATTCTGCAGTGCTCAAAGCCGCGTTGGGTTCACTGCTCTAAGCTACCAGGAGGCAACCTCTTGGCCCTGTGGCAACATGATGATATTTTAAGTGCTTCTAATTGTGGCTTTGCAGAGGCTGCTAATTCAGTTGACTTCTGGGGCACTCTCAACCAGGCTCGGTTTCAAAGTCAGACTCAGAATTTTCCCCTTAGCCGACGTGATGACGCGCTGTGTCTACATTGGCAAGTCGATAGGAGCAAGTCTGTAGAGCAAGATACACCCAACGCTGCACCATTGACTACGCCAATCCCATCTGGATCCATGAACTTGATGTCCACCAGCACTGAGGAGTGCATCTTGTGTTCTAGTTTCACCTTGAAGGACCCTTTCCTCCTGCACTAGGAAAAGACACAAACCCAAGGATGCACCTCTGGTTTCTCAGACTTTCCCCATTCACTCTTAAAACAGGACGAGAAAGACCAAGTAATGGGTCTGTTGTGGTAGAAGCAGCTCTTGGCACAGCAAAGGCATCGCTGCTACGTTTATCAAACTCACGACCACAGCAACGTGGCCGCTGCTTGAAGTTCATGGCAGCAAGAAGTTTACTGCCCAAAGACAGTGGGTCCTCACCCAAAGACAGTGGGTCCTCACCCAAAGGCGGTGGGTCCTTGCCCAAAGATGATGGGTCCTCGCCCAAAGATGGTGAGTCCTCACCCAAAGATGGTGGGTCCTTGTCCAAAGATGGTGCATTCTTGCCCAAAGATGATGGGTCCTTGCCCAAAGACAGTGGGTCCTTGTCCAAAGATGGTGCATTCTTGCCCAAAGATGATGGGTCCTTGCCCAAAGACAGTGGGTCCTCGCCCAAAGACAGTGGGTCCTCGCCCAAAGACGGTGGGTCCTCGCCCAAAGATGGTGAGTCCTCACCCAAAGACGGTTGGTCCTTGCCCAAAGATGGTGGGTCCTTGCCCAAAGATGGTGTGTTCTTGCCCAAAGACGGTGGGTCCTCGCCCAAAGACGGTGGGTCCTCGCCCAAAGATGGTGAGTCCTCACCCAAAGACGGTTGGTCCTCGCCCAAAGATGGTGGGTCCTTGTCCAAAGATGGTGCATTCTTGCCCAAAGATGATGGGTCCTTGCCCAAAGACAGTGGGTCCTTGTCCAAAGATGGTGCATTCTTGCCCAAAGATGATGGGTCCTTGCCCAAAGACGGTGGGTCCTTGCCCAAAGACGGTGCATTCTTGCCCAAAGATGATGGGTCCTTGCCCAAAGACAGTGGGTCCTTGTCCAAAGATGGTGCATTCTTGCCCAAAGATGATGGGTCCTTGCCCAAAGACGGTGGGTCCTTGTCCAAAGATGGTGCATTCTTGCCCAAAGATGATGGGTCCTTGCCCAAAGACAGTGGGTCCTCGCCCAAAGACAGTGGGTCCTCGCCCAAAGACGGTGGGTCCTCGCCCAAAGATGGCGAGTCCTCACCCAAAGACGGTGGGTCCTTGCCCAAAGATGGTGGGTCCTTGTCCAAAGATGGTGCATTCTTGCCCAAAGATGATGGGTCCTTGCCCAAAGACGGTGGGTTCTTGCCCAAAGACGGTGGGTCCTTGCCCAAAGACAGTGGGTCCTCGCCCAAAGATGGTGGGTCCTTGCCCAAAGACAGTGGGTCCTCGCCCAAAGATGGTGAGTCCTCACCCAAAGACGGTTGGTCCTTGCCCAAAGATGGTGGGTCCTTGCCCAAAGATGGTGGGTCCTTGCCCAAAGATGGCGGGTCCTCATCCGAAGTTGATGGGTCCTTACCCTTGACCCCTCCTTGGGGGTCACCTTGCAGGTTCTGTGGCATTGCAGCCTTCACCCTGAAGGTCTGATGTTAGCGTGGCATTCGCAGCCATGTCTTTCCAACCCTTTGTGGCTGGTGGGGACAGGGGGCAACAGGTGGGTCACCTAAAACAGTTGTGGGACGCGGTGGCGACAGGGAGAGAAGCTAGCGCTCCCCAGGATACCGCCAGAACCCTAACGAGAGGGCATATAATTAGCCCACTTGGAAGAAGTTCAGTTGGGAGGATGAGACGCCGAAGGACGAAATTAATTGCTTCGAGATCAAACAGAAAGGAGCCGGGATGGGAAGGCATCAGGCGCATTCGAATGAGTTTGAGGTCAGCAGCACGTACCCTGGAGAGCGCGGGAGCTGCGCGTTGGCTGAGAGAAGCTTGCGTGCCAAGAACAAACACGAAGCAGGCCTCCACCTCTAGCTGTCCCCTGGGAGAGGATCCTCGATGCTGCCGGCGATCTGGCGGAGGCTGCGCAGCGGTGGGAAGAAGGAGGAAAGGCTCTGCAGCGGAGCTGGTAAACATCCCCCCGTGTCCCACAGCACCCGAGTTCAAGGGGAGAACCGGCCACCCGGTCACTGAGATGATGTGCCTGCACACGGCAGAGCTTCAACCCCCTCCCCAAAGCATTTTTTTTTTTTTTTTTTAATTCTGCTTTCCATAATATTTTATTCTGCTTGTTGGTTCCAAAGAAACTGCTCGACAAAGCCAAAGAACAGAAAAAAAAATCAGTGGCCCATAGCACAGATGCTCACAGATGCAAATCCAGGGAGCAAAATCCATCCCAAACGCAGGGGACGGCTCCTGGCATCTTTTCCCAAGGCTGGTGTACCCCCTTGACCCCAGCCAAGCCCAGGCGTGTCCACAGAGGATGGGAGAAAGAAACCCACCCAATCTATATCCGTTTTTTTTTTTGTTTTTTGGGGTTTTTTTTGGTTTTTTGGGGGGTTTTTTTTGGTTTTTTGTATTTTTTTGTTTTTTTGTTTTTTTAATTTTTATTTTTTGCTTTGCAAATAGGCTTTTGTCTTGCATCCCAGAGGTGGCCGGCCGAGCAGGAAATGTCTTTGTCCACTCACAGAACCCTGCCCAGCCTGGCACCCTTAGCACTATGGGGTGTTGAGTTTTATACCCCAAATTCAACCACAGCTCTCCCTAAAGCATGGGAAAAAAAAGGATTAAAATGTAAAGGTCTGCAGCTTCCTTGGAGGAAGAAGAGAATCTACACGTGCACATCCAGTTCAGGGCACGCTACCCAAAACGTGGAGCTAGGCGAGCCAGAATTCATCTCAGACACGTCAGAAGACGACCTTTCTTCACCTTCCTCATGCCGTTGTGTCTTCAGGCAGCAAAGCCTGAAGCGGAGCTACGCTTTGTGCTGGAGCAAACCTTCAAGAGATCCACCAGCCATCAACACTGGAGCTGCTGGGGAGGACGATACAACTTGTATCATTCAAGGGAGCTGCAAGTACATCCAGCTTCTTGCAAACCGTTACGCTCCCTTCGTGGATGCTAGAAAAGTCCTTGGGTCAAGGTCAGGGTGCGCTAAGACGCAGGTTCTAAAGAGGCAGCGTTTATAGGACTGCCTGAAATGCCATTGCAATAAGCGATCACCTTCAAGGCAATTAACCACGAGGTGACCCTTGGGATAACAGCTGAGACTTGATGAACACGGAGTTGCATGGAACAGCGATGCTGATTTTCTTGAAACCGGTTAGGCTGCAACTCCTTGTGCTGACGCACGATTTGTTGTCGCCTTAAAAATCAACGATGACAACAAAGAGAACACCTCAAATAAGAGAAGCAAATACGTGCTTAGAAATTCCAGCCCTTTTTGGCACGACTTCACCCAAGGTCCTCATCACCTTGAGGGAACACAGGACCAGACAATGAATAAGCAGAAAGGGTTGGTTGTTTTTTATTTTGGATGGGTTTTTTTGTTTTTTTTTTTTTTCCCTCCAGCCACTTTCCTGTGTGCCTTGAAATGCCCACAAAAATACAGATTGATTCCATTTCTGGCTGCAGCTCACCTATTCCTGGCTGATTTCAAGATGAAAGGTAACATCTCAGAGGGGAAAAAAACAACATCAACAACAACAACAAAAAAAAAATAGAAGAAGAAAAAAAATCGATGAGGACCACAGCAGGTACAAGAGGCAGCCTTGCAGCTTCGGAGCAGATTCGGGCAGAATGAAGCTTTTTCATTACCTGATTGACACACACTGAGTGGTGCCATAGGCCAACAAACTGATTTATTTTCAGTGGCTTGGAGCACCCAGATGGCAAGAGGCAGCTTCTCATCCCAAGGGAAAAAAAATCGAGCGCTACCGTCATCCCCTCTCCGTCGCACCCACCACCGCCAATGAAGACGTGGCATGTCCTGGTGCAAGCTGGTGTAATTTTGCACAGCTGTGTTGGTGCAAAATGCCTTTCTACCACATGCAGATCAGGAACCTGCCCCCCCGGGACCTCTGTGTTGCACTTGCACGGAGCTGGTGTAAATTGCGTACGGAGCCAAGAGGGTGGTGGATATTACCCTATAAACACCAGGCGAAGCAGCACGTAAAGAAGCGATTTGGAGGAGGCACGATGCTGAGCTCTTATCTAGATGCCATTTCCTTTGATGATCAGGATTTTACTCTCTTGGTATCACCTTGCACTTGCAAGAGTCCCCAGGCTCTCGGTAGAGTTTTGCTAAGCGCATCGCCGTGCTTCCTTGGGAGCAATAAAAGCGGCACAGCGCGTGCCTAGAAAAAATGAAAACCTTCCCATTAAATTATGAAAAACATACTGTTTGGACCCCCCCCCCAAAAAAAGAACAAACTACCCTGTGATGCTGACAGACGCATTGTTAACCTCGTTTTACAGCTTGGGAGCAGGAGCAGAAAGCAAACCCAGGACTCCCAAAATCCCCAGCGTGTTCAAAAGCTTCGAGGAATTATTTTGGAGAGCCTGGGTCTTTGAACTGCCAGTGGCAACAGACAGTCTGACACGCAAAACACTAGAAAAGCCTCCTTCAAAACATCTCTCTGCTTTGATACCCCCCCAAAAAAACCCCACCTTGCCCCCCATCTGGGCCCTCCTATAGCAACTCCTATAGCTAAAGGGTTGGGGAGGTGGACAGACCCTCCAGAACACCTTCAAGGAGGGGTCTGGAAAGATCATCACCCAGCCCAGGCTGCCAACGGCTTCTGCACAATCTGCTGTTAATACAGTCTCGCCTTTCATATGCTAGCTAAAATGCTGGCTTTTTTCTTTTCTTTTCTTTTTTTTTTTTTTAAATCTACCCATTAAAATGGTGTAACAAACAGGCACTGAAGACCAGAAAATTATATCAGCGTCTCTGCTGAGCCTTGTTATAATCGTTCCTTCTTTAAATGTGCTCCTGAGGACAATATTTATTTTGAATTAAAAGCCAGCAGTACATATTTCTCAGGGCTTTTTTTTTATTATTATTATTATTATTATTTTTTTGCAGTATTGATTCAAGGCCTGTGTTTAAGCTGAAATGGGAGGGGTACCACCTTCTGCAGGCAAAAGCACCAAACTCCATTAGCACCAGTAGAAATGAAGCAACTTGGAGACTCCAAGACGTCTCCCAACACATAACAAGCGTGGCATTTCTCATCCCAGCAGCTCACCTCGAAGCTGGCACAGAGTGGTCAAGGTGGGACGGGACCTCTGGACCTCATCTGGTCCAACCCCTGGTTGCCCAGGACCATGTCCAGGCACTTTGAATGTTCTCCAAGGCTGGAGACTCCACAACCTCAGCACTGGCCTTACTGGTGTTGGAAAGGACAACTTCAACCTGCCAGCAACACCCCTAATAGCCCAGTTGTCCTTCAAAGCAGGGACACCTTCGTGGCTCATGGTCAACTTGGTGTCCACCAGGACCTTTCCTTGAAAGCTGCTTTCCAGCTGGTCGCCCCCAGCACATCCTGGTGCGTGGGGCTGTTCCTCCCCGGATGGAAGAGGAGGAACGTCTTCATAACATTTGACTTTCGTCCCAAATGGAATTCACCACAGCAGCTTTTCCACAAGCCTGGTTCTGAGAACCTCAGAGAAGGTGATTTAATCCTTTTTAATTTTTTTTTTCCCTCTAACCCTGTGGGAGTTCATCATTGTTTACAATAGATTCTCTACATTAAAGATTATTTTAATCTGAATCTTAGAAAGAACAATAAAAAAGGCTGTTAGAACCCCACCAGAAATTTAGAGATGCATTTAATTAATTTGTTGGGAGTGAGTACTGTCACCGTGTCAAGAGGCGGACTTGGCGATGCTAGGCTGACGGCTGGACTCGCCGATCCTGAAAGTCTTTTCCAACCTAAATGATTCCATGACTCTCTAATTCCAAGTACGATCAGTGTTCTGCAGAAATACGCACAGAACTTGCTGGAAACACTCCAGAGGAGATTTAAAATCAGATTTAAAACAAATACATCAGCACTAAAAGCTGAAGAAACCGTTGTAAGCACAGCTTTCCCCTCCTGCAGACCAACTCTGTAAACCTCACACAGTCGTGTTGCCTTCCGACAAAAACTCTGCCTGTGGAAGATACCCTCCTGGCTTTTGGGGGAGGAAATAATGTCCCCTCAAAGCACTGAACAGGTGGGGTGGTCCCACCAGGAGGGTGAATCTGAAGTCTTTCTTGCTTCCACTTGGTTCTTACGTTTCCAGGAGCATCGACTGGTTTACGACTCCTTGCTGTCTTTTGGAAATGTTGCCGGCGGGCACGCTCAGTGCCTTCATGTATTTGTTATTGGTCTTGCTCTGTTCCTCACCTCTCCTGGATAAATGCAGGAGAGCAGGGAAGGCAGAGCATTAGGCAAATGGACCAGCTGCTAAAGGGTGTCGAGCTCTGTTTGGGTTTAATTACCGTGATTCTGCATGCAAATTCTGGCGCGCTGCGGGTAGGTCTGCAGTTTGCACAGCCCAGAGAGGGAAGGTGGCGAAGGGCAAGGGTGGGAGCACCTGCTTTTGGAAGAAAGCCTTGCATGCAAAAGGTACTGGTGTTATTCAGCATGCATACCCAACAAGCACTCGGCAGAAAAAAAAAAACAAGTGAGCCACGGGTCACGCTTTGATAATTCTCGCTCTCCTTTCTGCTGTACCGTGTTGCCTCCAGCCCTCAGCAATAAGCGAACACATAGAGTTGTTAAGAGTGAAAAGCCCATTACCTGCTCTATCGGTAGCAGCTATAATAAGCAACTAGAGATCCATGGCAACCAAATATCCAAAAAACTCAGTGTCACGCACGTAGGTGCTGTCATTACCAGACAGCACCCACAGCTGCAAACAAGCGGCGTGACTCACGTGCGAGTGGATGCGTTCATCAAGGTTGCCACGCATCGTTTTCAACAGTGACCTACATATGCCCTGAACTTGGGCAAAACCATCCTGCTCCCTGAGGGATTTTGGGAAGCGTGACATGCCATGCCTGTTTCGCAGTGGGTGGGTCTCCCAGGTACTGCAGTCCTGGCAGAGACACAACCCACCTGTGCATCCAGCACGCGTTTCCAGCGGCCCCCCACCCCCCAGACCCCAGCGCCTGCTCATCCATCTGTCCTCTGCCAATTTATTTCAGACAACTCACCGTTCATTTTGTCCCGTCTGCGTTGCAGCAGGTTGTCAGCTCCACCTTTGCAAGAAGATCTCGTTTAGGCATCCAAAAAACTCCCAGAACTTCTTCTACGTTCAAAAATACATCGAGGAGGCATCCAGTGTCCTTCGCTAAAGGACCCAGTTTGATTGCACTGGGAAGTTGGAACAAAACCCAACAGCAACACTCGCCCCATAGCAAGAGAAGAGTTTTGGGTAGCTCCAGTCCTGGAATTTTTAAAAAGCCATGACCACACAAACAATTCTTCTCATTGAATCTCCGAGCAGAAAGGCTTGGACATAGCCCACGTCCACCTTTAGAGGCGAGGGCGGGCATCACAAGAAGCCATGCAAATCTGCGGCATCGCGAGTGCCAAGGTGACTTCCAGTCTCACCGGGCAGGGCGAGTGTCCTGCAGCATCCAGACTGTGACAGCCAGCTCCACGCTTAATGAAGATAAATGACATTATTAATTTAAAGTGCACGAATGGGATGCATCTGCAGTTTGATTCAACCGAATAGGTCTCCTGTCACAGTCAGTATGAATCCTTCTCTAAATGATTCTGTAGTTTCACATACAGAATGATTCATTTTATTTTTTTTTTTAAAAAAAAAAACAACAAACCAACCCACAACACCCAAGACTTGGCAATTAGCATTGTCTCCTTGTCTGGAAGAAGGCTTTACTTGGTAGAAGCAAGCAGACTAGAGAAACACAGGAAAGTCTTTAACCCAGGTGCCTGAGCAAAAACAAGAGCTTACCTGAAGCACTGCAGCGTCGTGGATGCTCAAGCTGTAGCATCAGACCTCGAGGGTCTGATTCACCAAGAAAATTAAAATTCCAAGATAAGGCAAAGCAAAGAAGGTTATTTACACTCATGACGCCAAAGGTACGACAAGCAGCACAGGAAAACCAAAGAACAGTTAGACCTGACCACCGTCTACCACGCTGGATGCACCTACAACCCAAGCCACCCCAGATGCACCCTCCCAACCCACCCTAATGTTTAGATGAGCAGAAGATGACCCAGACCAAGGGTGCAGCTCCAGCACCTCCTGTACGACACGGCCACACAGCAGCAGGCAGAAGGGTCAGCAGGTTTTTTATTTGAGAGGTACCTACCAACACCCACAGGTCATCAGCGGGTGATGAACCTCACCATCCATCAGCAGAAGATGTTGAGAAGCGACACGAGGAGCCAGGGCCAGTGTTTCTCTTGGCCCCCATCAAGGAGAGGACTAGGAGAGCTTGTAGTCACCAAAAGGCACAGTCAAAGAGGCAGCCTCCACCTTCGTTAGTATTCCAGGTGCACGCTTGCACTGTTTATACTAAACACTAATTATTTCATTTATTCGAGGATGGCTGTGTAATTAATAGGGAAAGGATGGGCTCGAGAGAAAGGTAGCAGGGAGAGCTGGCACAATGATAAGATGAAGAACAAGCAGCACGTACTGACCCCGACCTTCTTAGCCCGAAACGGGGCACCCAGGAAGAGCAGCAGATGAACGCAGCACACCAGGCTATGGGAATCGGCGGCCAGAAGAAGACACATCACACCTATGTGGAGGCAGAAAGGGAACAGACAGCCATCCCCGGACCATGTCCCTAAGGACACATCTGACACCTGGTTCGTGGTCAAAGGAGCTGAATGGCAACCTTCTCTCCTTCCATGACCCTACAGACCCCTGGAAAACCAGTTAGGGAGGTCTCCACCTGCTTGATGGCCAAGCATCCTGAACTTCAGCAGCCCTCAGGATCCAGCTGGCCTTTCAGCTGGGCAAGTCATCCTGGAAACCAGATGAACCTGATGGCCATGCTCTTGCTAGACCAATGCAAAGCCCAAACTGCTGCACTTGCACCACTTGCTGCTGCCCTCCTGCCCCCAGGGCTGGTAACGGGCACTGCGGAGGGCACGGTGCAAGGCTGGTAGTGCCACCACCATCCCTGAGTATCTGTTGGGGCTTCTTGGTCTTGCACTGTGGCAGGTGCTTGGCTTCACCATGCGTTAAAGGGGGAGGAGAGGCTGCTGCTTGCTTGCTGTTCGCTGCTCTGACTGCATTGGCTCTTGCAACTAAAAATGGTCAGGAAATGGGAGATGAGGAGAAAGTGGCTTCAAGGTAGGCTGGAGGGGGAAAAAAACCAAGCCGACCCATCCATCAGGCAACAAAAATGCGGGTGGAACGATATAACTCCCTTTATTCCCAGCCCTTTTTGCATATCTAACACCAAATCAGTCACCTCACCCACGAGCGCTTCTGCAACAGCAGATGTGGCTCCTTTTAAGATCTGCAAGCAGAGGGGAAAGTAGGTCAGCGTTACTTGAAGCTCCATCCCCAGCTGCATCGCTCGCGATTGCGGAGACATAGGGATTTGTTAGCATTCCTGTTTTACGCACCCGAAACATGAAAGCCTGATGCTGCTCGTTACAGAGCAAGTCGGAGGCTGATGCTGCTCAGCACGGCTCAGGAGAAAACCACGTTTCCAGCGGAGATAAACTGCAGTCTAGTGCCCCAAGGAACGGAAACAACGTGATAAAGTCTCCAATAACATCGGTGTGGGTGAACACTGGCTCTTTATGCTTCTTACCGGCCACGGTGAAGCCCTTGACCCACGCGAGTCAACTGACGGTCAGGTTTATTCCCATTGCCAATGCCGGCAGTAGCCACAGCAAGAGCTCGGGGTTTCAAACCGGCCATAAACACCCAAACAACACCCAGGAGCTTTGGGTTTTAAATTAGCTTCTTCCTCATGTTTAAAGGATGTGCTGGGGTGGCTGAACGAGTAATCTTTCCTATATCCCTGCATAGGGGAACTCTGCAGAGAGGGCAAACACTCCAGTTGTTGCAGCTCTTCCAGCAGCTGGTGGAAGTCCAGTTCAGGTTCTGCCCGGGTCAAGGATGAACCTTTCCTGCACATTCCCTAATTCCCAGGGTGCTCGCAGCAAGCCTGCTGCTTTCTCCGACTTTTTCCCCATTTACACTTTACCCAAGTGCCTTCTCCCTTCTCTCTCCTTTGTCCCTGCAAGACCCCTGTGCCTGTGGCAAAAAAAAACCCAAAAAACCCACCTCCTCTGCACTTTTCAGGCAGAAAAAGGTGAAAGAGCACCTGAAAACCACACACCCAAGAGATCTGATTTATAGCCATGGTTATCAGAGCAGAAGGTGCAGCCAGGTGGAAAAAAAGGAAGAAAAAGTAAAAGCACTTGGCAAAGCAGGTTCAAGAAGTCTGGAAGTTACCCTGTAACTTTTTTTACACCGCAGGTTGGGAGGGAAAGGTCTGATTTTGCAGAGGGAGCGAGGAGGAAGGCAGAGTGGCCAAGATCCCCGTAACACCCCCATAAACATCTGGAAATCTCCAAGAAGTGATTCCAGGTTTTGACCTGGTCTGCAGTGCAGAGCTGCGCAAGGAAAGACAACCTCCATGTAAATAATCCAAACGCAAATCAACCAAGATGAACTAATTCAATTGTCAAAAAAAAAAGAAAAAAAGTTTTTTCTGGAATGTCACGAGCTCTCAGCAGGAAGGTAGCAGAAAAAAAGGACCAGCCGGTGGAAAAAAAATGCACCAACCCACCCAACCCCAAAATCGCAACAAAACCAAAAAAGATGCTGCCAGTGAAGCACCGATCTGAGAGAAATAAGATTCCCCAAATTTATAGGTGTATGAGTGCCGCTATATGTACCACGCCGAGCCCAGATTGCACGAATGCGCTGCAGGCACCGCTGGAATTGCATGTGTGCAACGCAACCTGATGGACTATGGACAGGGTGTAAGGTGGACATCATGGTGGACAGGCTAAGGAGGCAACCTAAGCTCCTTTGGAAAGCCCCGAGCCCCGAACCATGCCCTCATCAATGATGGATGTGTAAGCAGAAGGACACTGAGGAAGGACCATCGTGGAGATGACCAAGGCCAACCCAGCACCTCTTCTAGCACGCACGGGCAGAAGCTCAGAGCACCACATGAGAGACGTGACAAAGTTCTTTTGCTCCATCACAGCACCGAGGTGAAGCCCCAGGAAATGCATAGATATATTAGGGGCCCATTGAAAGGGTCAACCAGTCAAAAAAATGGACAAAATATATACCAGAAGTAGCCAGAATTGGGGGCAGAGGGTCAGGACTTCCTCCATGAAATGGCTCATTGCTGCCTTCTCCTGCTCTGGAGGGTCAAGGTAGGGTTTGGGGTAGTGGGGATTCCTCAAATCTCTTTTGTGGCAGAGGGTCTGCATCCATGGAAGACGCCCTGAAGGAAAAAAAGAAGGAAAAAGAAAAAAGAAAAGAAAAAAAAAAAAGGAAAAAAAGAGAAAAGAAAAAAATAAGAAAAAAAGAAAAGAAAAAAGAAAAAAGAAGAAAGGAAAAAGAAAAAAGAAAAGAAAAAAAAGAAAAAAGAAAAGAAAAAAAAGAAAAAAGAAAAGAAAAATGTTAAGGAAAAAAAAAAGTATTTAATTTGAAAATTGGAGCTTTATGGGGAGGACAAAATCCTGCTTCAGACCCACGTTCAGTTCTTTCTCCGCTGAGCATGATTGCTGGGCTGAGTTCTCGTTCCAAAGGCATTACCGAAATAGTAACGCCTCTTCGGGTTGTATCTCAGCTTTCCCCTTCCTCGGCGGAGTAAAGCCAGCGTAACGCTGAGAATTTGACCTACCATAGCAGAGAGCCTAGCGAGGGGCTTTAGCTTCTGCTGTGAACTTGCTGTGCTAATTTTAGCACAGGATCCAGGAGGGGGAAAAAAAAAATTAAATTAAAAAAAAAATAATAATCAATGAACTTGAGCCAAACGCGTACTTCTGGGCAAACTGCTCTGTGTTGTGAAGTCACCACCGAGTTGCAAATATCACTGCCTGGCATGGAGGTACCGCCATCTGCCACTTTGCTGAGGAGGACCCTTTGCTGAACGCGGGGAGGGAGGCGGCGCAGGAACGTGCCTACTCACCCATGAGCGCGAGGACCATGCCAGCGCGGCAGGAGGCAAGCTCCAGACTGACAGCCAGCTCCAAGAGACATTTAATAGCCTGGCCTCCCTTGCTGGAAAGCGACCACCCGGTCTCAGCGCATCTCCCTGTTCACCCCGAGGTGCCGATGAAAGAATTAAAGGTTCGCGAGATGAGCACCAAGGTCAACAGCGAGAGCGGTCGTGTTGAAGCACGCATATAACGACGTTGTCCTCAGGCCTTTTTTTTAAGAAACCAGTGATTAAGCCAAGCGGCAATTCCTCGTCACTGCCAAGCATGCCTCACTGCAGCGAGAGCCGTGACAAACACCAACACGTGCACGGGGAACAAACAGATGGCAGCGTCCCAAGGAACAGCAGCCCACGATGAACGTTGGAGTGCACCAACACGGATGAGGATCATCACACAGGGGCCGGACGGAGTTTTTCCCACTTTGCTACAGCCCCAGGGTTGTTCATGGGATGTTGTTCAAAGTTCATGGGATGGTTGAGGTTGGAAGGGACCTCTGGGGGTCACCTGGTCCAAACACCCTGCTGAGGCACTGCCACCCTAAGCCAGTTGGCCGGGACCATGTCTGGACAGCTTTTGAGTATCTCCAAGGACGGAGACCACCCCCCAACCTCTTTGCAAAAGCTCAGGTCAACAGGGCTGGGGTCAGCACCTACAGATGGGTCCGGTGCTGGAAAACAAGAGCCCAGTTACATTAATTTAATTCCCATCCACTGTCACTATTATGAGATGCATCCTCAACACCTTGCACATCATCTTGCTGTCCCAAAAGCCAGGAGAAGTGCATTACCACCCTCCCCAGCTCCTTCACGTGTTCGTTAGGTGCCAGGTTTGCTCGATACGGCTCCGCTGCTCTGGCCGTACCAATGTCACACCAGCACCTCGTGCCACCAGCTCACCTCAGAACTGTCCTGCACCCTCCACTGCCTTCTCCTGTCCCCACTCCAAAGCCTCCCAGCAAAACCACCTCCACCAGCTACCCACTCCGTCGCATCATTTTCTGACACCAAATGCTGCAGCAGATCCCTCCGTGGGAACCTTCTCCCAAGGAGGTCCCCACAGCACGCTACCCGTCACAACCCGATGTTCTCCCCACCCCATCACCCAAGGGAGGACACCTCCTTGGCTTCCCCCACCTCGATCAACACCGTCTGCTTGCTAAATATGAGTCGGGTGGACTCAAAATTGGGGATCCCCTTGGACATCGTGGCTTGGGACAGGTTTTGGGTGAGCTGCCGGATGACTAAGACCAAAAAAATCCAAGGAAGAAGACCAAATTTCTCCTGGTACATTAGGAAACCACAGGATTACTTATCTGTTCATGCAGCCATGGGACGAGCATCTCAGTCTCTGTTGAGCTACTTCAGATTCACGCTATACGTCACCCCTATACGCTTTACGTCGTGAGGAACTGCACCCTGGGACTAGAAGTTCAGCATCTACATAGGAGGGACATATAGACCAACAGCTGCTTTTTGAGGGGAGGGAAGCTGAAGCACCACGGTGGTGCCCCGACTGCGGAGAGGCGGCTGGAGGCAAATGAAAATTTCACAGGTACCCACGACATGACCGATGTTTTTTTTCCCCCAAAGTTAATGCAATTTTTCTCTTGAAGCTTCAGATGAAAGCAGGCTTTCCTTGCCTCGGGCAGAAGCCGGTCAGGTGGAAACAGACAGCGGGAACAAACCGATAGAGCAGAACAGGGTTTGGAAAGAAGTTCAGGATTTGGAATATGGAAAGAAAACAGAAAAAAAAGTTTCTTCTCACTGACAGCAGACAGATACAAGCTGTTAGGCTTGCTGTGCTAGCCCAGCCCTGCAGAAAAGTCCTCCTCGCCCGCGCATTTGGCCTCGTGTTTATCAAAGATATCAAAAAAGACAGGATGTGAGAGCTTAGTCCTCTTGCCCATCCAAGCAGGCAATGCCTGCTTTGCCCTACAATTCACCAAAGCCAAGCCCCACACACATAAACTTTCTATCGCTCAAGTCACTTCTACGAGCTGGGGACCATGAGCCAAAGCAGCAGAAAGAATCTTCTTCATGAATCCCGCACGCAAGGGTGACTTCAGAGGAACGGTTGCATTTGAGATGGCTGTTGGTCAGGCTGGTGGAAACCTCAGCTTCTAGAGCAGTTCCGCAGTGCAACTAGCATCAAGCAGAGCCACAAGCTCGCCTGTGCCAGTTACACCCTGGTATCCCAACCACTGGTACGGTTGACCCTCAAGGAGAAGAGATGGTGATCAACCTTCTTTCGGTCTTGCTAACCGGCTTTGGCCAACGTGCTTGAAGACCGTGGTCAACATAGTCTTCCTAGACCAAATCCCACCCCTGGAAACATTCAGGGTTGGGTTGGACGGGGCTCTGAGCAACCTCATCTGGTGGAAGACATCTCTGCTCATGGCGGGGAGGTTGGACTAGACCTTTGAAGGTCCATTCCAGTCCAAACCATTCTGTGGTTAGACATCGTCTCCAGCTTACACCTAAAACATTGCAGCTGGAACAACCGAAAGCTGAGAACCAGTAAATAAAACGGAGAATGGAGGAGGGGGAAAAGGGAGGAAGACACACCAAGGGACATTAGTGAAAGACATATTGCTAGTTAGTAGGAACAGCAGTAACAACTTGCCTATGCCATCATTCATGTTTCAGAGTTCTAGCCTTCTCTTGAAATTTTTTTAATTAAAAGTGTGACTAAGTCCCTAGCTGCTACAAAAAAAAAAAAAAAAAAAAAAAAAAAAAGTAATAAAAAAATAAGGCTGTTGCTGGTAAATATGATTCTATGAGATGCTACAGCAAGCAGGAGTTGCTGTGAGGTCCTGTGACCTCCAGCAGGTAAAGGTGGGGATCACCGTGATGCTGCTGCCCTGAAATACACCCACAGAGTTACGAACACCGCTCATTTTCCCTTTTCTTCCTTTTCTCCTTCCTCCTGGTCAGCTACATTTGTTCAGCAGCAGCTGAGCCCACTGCCCTGCAACAACCCCACCCCACCCCGGCAGCTTTCCTCCCCCCCGTCTCCGGCTTCCAAGTCCCTCCTCCGAGAAGAGGGAAAAATCCTTTCGTGGCCAAGGAAAATCATCCCCAAAGCTCGTTGCAGGCTGGCAGGGAGCAGATGAATCATGCAAGGGGCCCCGAGCAACGACAGCAGGAGCCAGCTAGTGTTTGAGAAAAGAGTGCTGCGGGGCCACGGCCACTTCGCACAGCGAGTGCATCTCATGTGGCTCTGGCACCAAGTCCTTCTCATTCCAAAAAAGAATTTTTTTTTTTTTTTTTTTTTTTTTTTTTACACAAAATACTCCTAAAAACAAACATCTCGTTACTAAAGTAGATGATGGGTGGCTCTCCAGAAAGCTTCTCTGTACCACAGGCATGTTTTAGTGAAAACTCCGTAGCTCCATAAAACGCGATGTTATAAAAGCGCCATCTGTTTCTTTACATTTTCCTTCCATCTGGGTATTTTATAGAGATTTTATAGTCTTTTGCACTTTTATATACCTCTTTCCCCCCAAAAAATAAATGCTAAATGGGCAGGGTATCCATTCAGAGCTAGGGGTGGGAAGGTGGGGAGCATGAGAAGGGATAAAGAACTTGAAGGATATCCTCGAGAGATTTCAATTAACAAAGATCTACACTCCAGCGGTGCTGGATTCCTTCTTTTTTTTTTTCTTTTTTTTTTTTTTTTTTTTTTTTAAATTTAACTTTTTCTTTTTTGCAAATGGCAGGTGACTTTCCAATGAAATACAATTTGTTCCTTCTGTTTAATACACCGTCTCCCTCCAGCTGGGAGAAAGAAGTAATAAAAGAAGAGGAGGCTGTTTAGGATTTAAAGGAGCATTTGAAAACTCGGAAGCCTGCCAGAGAGGGCAGAGAGGGGCTCTCGTTTCACGGCGCAGCAAGAGCACCACAACTACGACATTCTTCCCACCACCAGACCAAAAGATGAAATCATAAACAAGACAAAAGGACAGCAAGTCTTCTTTGTACCGACATTGCGCTGTGCCGGCGCACCTCCAGAAAAGATTATGGGCTTGCAATGCAGTCGTACTCATTTTTTTTTCCTGGAATTTTTCTCTATTTCTTCCTGGAATTGCAAGAGAGAGAGAAAAAAAAATTAAAAAAAAAAAAAAAATCACTGCATGTTATTTAAATCCTTAATATCGCAAGTGCTCCAGGGCAGGCACCGTTAATGTCACGACGAGACGCAGAGGAAACCATCCTACTGCTCTTCCCCATGTGCAAAATAAAACTTCACGTAACTATTTCAAAGTTGACCACCCCCCTCCCCAGCTCGTACAAGGATTCGTTAAAAGAACTCGGTCCTTCGGTGAGCTGCACACACAGGTATCAGCAATAAATGATGCCTCTCGTTTCGGTCCCCGCGCTGGCGTCGTGATCAATATTCCAGGCGTCGTGTTCCTAGTCCGTGCTCAGACGCATGAAATCCTTGATGCAGAGGCTTTTCTCCCATGTTCCTTCTGGTTGGAAATAGAAAATAGGGGGCAACAGCTGGAAATAGGGGGGCAACAGCTGAGAACTGGGGGCGACATCTGAGAACTGGGTGAAACTGCTGGAAATTGGGGGCAACAGATGAGAACTGGGGGCAACAGCTGGAAATAGGGGGCAACAGCTGAGAACTGGGGGCGACATCTGAGAACTGGGGGAAACTGCTGGAAATTGGGGGCAACAGCTGAGAATTGGGGGCAACAGCTGGAAACGGGGCAATAGCTGAGAATTGGGGGCAACAGATGAGAACTGGGGGCAACAGCTGGAAATGGGGGGCAAAAGCTGAGAACTGGGGGCAACAGCTGAGAATTGGGGGCAACAGCTGGAAGCAGGGGGCAATAGCTGAGAATTGTGGGCAACAGATGAGAACTGGAGGCAACGGCTGAGAACTGGGGGCAACGGCTGAGATCTGGGGGCAATGGCTGGGAATTGGGGGCAAGAGCTGAAAACTGGAGGTAACAGCTGGAAACAGGGGGCAACAGCTAAAAACAGGAGACAACAGCTAAAAATAGGGGGAAACAGCTGAGAATGGGGGGCGACAGCTGGAAATAGGGGGCAACAGCTGAAAACTGGGGGCAACAGCTAAAAATAGGGGGCAACAGCTGAGAATGGGGGGCAACAGGTGAAAATGGGGGTCGACAGCTGAAAATGGGGGGCAACAACTGAAAACTGGGGGCAACAGCTGAAAACTGGGGGCAACAGCTGAAAACAGGGGGCAACAGCTGGAAACAGGGTGCAACAGCTGGAAACAGGGGGCAACAGCTGAGAATTGGGGGCAACGGCTGAGAAATGGGGGCAACGGCTGAGAAATGGGGGAAACAGCTGGAAATAGGGGGCAACAGCTGGAAACAGGGTGCAACAGCTGGAAACAGGGGGCAACGGCTGAGAATTGGGGGCAACGGCTGAGAAATGGGGGCAACGGCTGAGAAATGGGGGAAACAGCTGGAAATAGGGGGCAACAGCTGGAAATAGGGGGCAACGGCTGGAAACAGGGGGCAACGGCTGGAAATGCCACAAGATATTACACAAGGAAGAAGTTGTCTTAAGGCAACGTGGGGCTGGATCCCAAGAGACAGCAACAGCAGGATGGGGCGTCAATGATTGACAGCTGTCACTATGAGCGGCAGGATTTCCTGCAGGACAACACTACAAAAAACAGCTAAAAAAAAAAAAAGAAAAAAGAAAAAACAAGCACTTCTTCAAAAGCTGAGTCCTGGCTTCCCAGCAGGGTCTATAGAGCTTTTTTTTTTTTTTTAATTATTAATTTTTTTATTAATTTTTTTTAGGTTCCCGTCTACGGTATACCTATACCTAAGCAAAGCCAACATCCAGGTGGAGCATCCCGCTCGTGGCACACGGGGAGAGGGGCTGACGAGGGGGAATAAAGCCACATCTACATACCAGCCGTACGGAAAGCCTTTTGCACCGGGATGCGAAGAACATCACCTGCACCATTTATCATACAGACAACCCGGAGACGACTTGATTACAGCACATCATATCTTAAAGAGGAGAAAATACCAGGTTTTAAAGGATCTTTAAAACCAGAGGAAGGAGCTGTATTGCAAATCAATGGCTAGGAGCTGCAGTCGGCAATTCAAATTAGTACCAAAGCTCACACTCTTAACAGTAAGTAGGATTGAGCTTTGAAGAAAAACCACCGTGGGAGGTAGAGGATTTGCCACTTGTGTCTTGATACCAAGACTGGATATTTCTGGAAGAGATACTGTACTCCCATTTATTTTTTTTACTTTTTTTTTTTATTTTTTTGCAGAGGCAACTGGCTGTCGATTAACTCTTACGGGAACAGAAACCACAACCCAGCAGCATCTCCCCCTCACGCCGAGGGTCGCTGCTGGATCCTGTCAAAATTTAAATACGCTTGGGCAAAATGTAAATCCTTGGTTTTAAAGGGTGAGCACAACATAAAGGAGCCATTTAATAAAAACAGTTGTATGAGAGATCACTTGAATGCAAAGAAATACCGCGTAGAGCGAAGCAAAGCCCTTACCTGGTTCAGGTGGGAGCTGACTCCGCACGCAACACAAAAAAGGGGGGTTTACCATCAAAAAAAACGGAGTTCCAACTGAAACAGTAGGCAGGACGACCTGGAAGACTGACCACAGGTAGTAATGCAGATTCACCCACTCTTAAATCCCCAAAAGGAATTTTGCTCGTGAGGTTAGTGACCTAGGAGGGAGAACTTTTGGCTTTTGCAGTCGTTAATATGGCAGATACATCAGCTGGTTTTAATTATCCTCAGGGAAAAGTTAAATCAACTTATAGCAAGTGGGACCATATGGTCTTTCCTTGTCCTGTAAGTACACTTAATTAAATCCCATTAAAGTTATCAACAAACAATCGCATTTTAACATGTGAATTCACATTCACCCTCCAAGTCAAGACCCGGTCAAGCCAATTCCCATTGACACCATGAATATTTTATGGATGCTTAAATGCAGCGTAGCACGCAGGGCAAAGCACGTGCAAACTCCTCTGTAACTAATGGTTCAGGCTTGAATTGCATCCTTAAAACTCTTCTTTTTTATTATTTTTAACTATTAACACTGTACCGAGGTGGCCGTTGCCTTCAACAGCATCTACACGAAGCTATTTGAGCGGTGAGCCACCACAGCCCTACGTGGTAAGAGCTTTTGGATAAGAAAGAAATATACGTATCTGTGCTTTATCCTCAAGTTTGGAAGTTCATTTCCTTTGAACGCTACAACAGCCAGAAAACAGTTGATTTAGGGGGGGATGAAAATATGGATTTTCAGCTCCGCGTTTGCTGTTTGCACATGTCCTGGGCTTAATTCAGCCACGCGTAGATGCTCTGCCCAGGAATTAAACTGAAGCAAAACAGCTATTTAATACAGAATGTAATTTTACTACTTAGTCTGTAAAATTGCTTATTTCCCAGGTAGACCGAAGGCTTTTTATGCCATAAACAGGCCAAAATGCTTCGGGATCACATTTCTGGTCATCGCTTGCACAGGAATCCAAACTGCGTTACGATGCGACAAGACCAAATCTTAAGCAGACGAAAGCCCAGAAGTCAAGTATTTTGATGAAAAGCAGCTAAGGGCAAAAACACAGTGGGATACTCACAGCTCCATCCATCAGTTTCGCAACATTTTTCCGTTCCAAAAAAATATAACTGATTTTGGTGCCTTCTACGGAGACGGCCACCACCAGCACCGCATCTACAGCCGTTTCCCAAAGTCAACGAAGACCAACACCCACCCCTAAATTCCTATTTCCACTCAGCATGAATATTCATGGAACAGCTGATTTTTCGGCTGGTGGGGAGCCTCAACTCCAGCCAGGGACTTTGCGCACGCTGAAAAATTAATTAGATTTTCTACTGGTTCATTTGAGGGTTTTAGTTTCATAAAAGGCTTTTTGATAGGAAAACACATGCGTTTAACTCCTGTCACGTGGGGGGAAAAGCCATAATTATTCGGAGCTACCATACACTGTTCAACCCTTTGCAAAATCCTCTGCAGAGGATTTCTTAGCCTTTAAAATAATTCGTGATTCATCACAGCATGGAAGAGCATAAGGTCCAGTATACAAAGTTAAGCTGAGTAATAATATAAAGGAAATACAGTGGAGGTCAGAATTAGTTTAGACAGTGAAAATGTCAGGAAGGTGGAAAAAAAACCTTCAGAAAAGGTCAATAGGTTCCCTCAAAAAAAAAAAAAAAAAAAAAAAAAAAAAGATCCTGTTATCCAAGCAGCCTGACCCTTCTGTTGGTGTTTGGGAAGAAAATTGAAGCCAAAAAGAAAAAGTCCGTATCACTATTTAATGAGGACGAGCCCTAAGCTTTTAAATATTGACAGTACAAGTTCAGAAATGAAATTAAAAATGTATTTTGCAAGCAGGGCGAGGAAGAGGGGGGACGGAGATAAACACTTCCACTTGCAAACGTAGCAGCAGCCCCAATCCCTTGAAGTAAAGAACGTCGTCCAGGTCCCTCACCGGCTTCGCTCATGCACCTTGGTGGGTTTGGAGGATGTGGATAAGAGCAGAGGACCAGGAGAAGGTCCTTCAGCCTTGACCCCTGGAGAGAACATCATCCTCACCCATACAAACACATGACTTTAAGCCCCATTATGAAATTTAAGTGAATTAGATAAAAATCCGTAGCTGTTGCAAGCGGGATGTGCGGGCTCTCGGGTTTCCAGAAGCACCTGGGTTTGTTGGGGATTTGCTGTCAAAAGCAAATTCGGTCTTGTAGGCAGGACCTTGGCCAGACCTGGTGACTCTTCCAGCCCTGCCCATCTCCCACAGCAAGGTGCTCGATCCCTCAGGATGAAAAACTAATTAATCAAGTTGGTCATATCCCGAAAACACGACATGGAACCCCCTTTCCAGCAGCACTTCTAACCCCAGCTGCAAATCTAACTTGACTTAAACCCTCCAATGGATTGTGCTGCCAGAAATAAAGCAAGGCGGCCACGTAAGTCACGCTGGGTTGATGCAACTATCTAATTAATCTAAGTAATAAGCAATTGCTGTGAAGCTGCCCCTTTGAAATATTTTTTTAATTAAAAAACAAGATTTTTAAAATTTTTTTCAGTTCCTACTAAAATTAAGTTTATGCAACGCAAAACAAAGGGGGTTTTGCCCTGCACTGGTGTGCGGGGAGGATGCGCTAAGCAGGCATCTTCTGTGCATGTCGGAAAGGGGATTAATTTACAAAAAAAACACTTTTCCCAGCCTGTCCCTGCCACCCTTCAGCTCAGGACAGGGCATTTGCACCGATCATAAGATGCTTCACCATATCCAAGTGGAAAAACCCACCAAAAAACCAAAAAACCTGAGCAAAGATATTCTGTGAAAGTGGGTGGATGTAGCGGGAACGAGGGTTGGGATGCTTAACACGGCTTCTCCAGAAGCAGGGCACAACAACAAAAAAATAATTTTTCTGATTATTGACAGGAGTTTTACATAGGTTTGGCCACCTCATTTCTTCGGGCTACGCTGTCGAGCAGTGTTAGGATCCGAGCTGTTGGTACGGGCTCTTCCCAAACTAGACCAGACCATCCAGTCTTTGTAGGACACTGAAGGAGGGGGAAAGAAAAACAACAAAAAAACCAACGAAACCACCGCAGGAAAACACAGATTCTGCTCACCCCCCTCCATGCCAGTGTCTCAAAGCCGCTCAGAAGCCAACGCCGCATTTTTTGAGTGAGCAACTCACCAGAGATGGGCACTTGCTATGCCTTGCCCTAGTTTTCATTCCCTTTACGTTCCGTGGCTGCGAACAACGCAAAAAGGTTTTTGGCACTGACGTGCTCTCCGTAAAGCAGCAAGCAGAGCCCCTGACCCCCTCCCCTCGAGGCAGAGCATCTCTCTCCCTTGGCAAGAGCGGCGTTAAACCCAACATGAAACCTTGCATCAGCAAACTAAACGCAAGGGTTTGTTGGTTTTGGAGATTTTTTTGGAGTGATTTGTTTTTTGGGGTTTTTTTGGTTTGTTTTTTTTTTGCTCATGCTCCCCTAGCAGGAGCTGCCCTCCTCCTCCTCCTCCTCCCCGCCACGGTTATCTCGGATGAGTTACCAAGTGGTAAGATGGAAACACGAAGCAAAACCCTTGCAAGGAGCCAGCTTGTTGGAAATGGATGACAGGCAGCGTAAATATTCGGAAAAGAACTGTAACTGCTGTCAAAATAACATACATTAAGAAATAGAGCCTGGTCCGGGGTATGAATTGCCCCTGTAAGGTTGTTTGTTTTTTTTAAAGCTTTCCTTTTAATTGACATTTGGAAGCAAATAGTTTGTACTTTATGGAACTTACCTCTCCTTATATGAAAAAAAAAAAAAAAAAAGTGCAGCAGCAGGGTGTTAAAAATAGAATAACCTTCAGCATCAGAGCGAACGCCTGCTGCATACAAATCGAGTCGGAAGAGGCAGATTAAAAAATGGTTTGTGTATACTTCATTTATCAGGAATCTCTTCCTAAAGCTACGGCCTATGCAAGTGCTGTAAATTTTCTTTTAGACTCATTTCCTTTAGAGGGAAACTTCATGTTTACCGGCTGAAAAATGAAAAACAAACCTCACACACCACTATTTTTTTTTTTATCATCCTGATTCCACGCAGACCATAATTAATCCAGGGGAGAAAAAAAAAAAAAAAAAAAAAGGCTTACAGTTGTATCGCATCACTCAGCAAACCTGTTAAGTCAGCAAAAGCATCTATTACTTCCCATGCAAAAAAAAAAAAAAAAAAAAAAGTGTGATTTGGACCAGGGACAAATTCAGTGTTCTGGGTCATGTCCTAAGACCATTGTACTTTTTATTTTAAACGAATTTTATTTTAAACCTTAGCTTTCGTTGGGATGCTGATCTGAGTTTTATGTGCAGATACCCCTCCAATTCAAAATTCAAAATTAAAAAAAATAATTAAAAAATTAAATTCCTACCCTGCGATTACACAGGACACCGAAAGGCAACGTGCCGGCTCCCCCAAAAGTGGTGTAAAAATTAAAACCTAAGAAGAGAGTCACAAATAGATTTCTTCCCATCCTGACCTTACTATTGGATTATTTTTTTTTCCCCCTCCTCACTTGATTGATGGCTTTGGCGTCCTACCTCCAGCCTGCGCACGTGCATGGCGTTCCCCGACTTTAAATGAAGATCCCTGCCACGGAATTAATGCAAACATCTGCAGCTCTGCAGGTTTGCATCGTCTACATTTCCAGGAGCGACGCCAGGAACGCTGTTCTGGTTACGTGGAATTTTCTCCCCTCAACTGCCCGAATAAAAGGACATTTCTTCCACGTTTTCAGGGGCAAAGGTGAACATCTGACCCCAAGGTTGAAGCATTCTCTCTTTTGTGTCCGCAGAGAACGGAATGCATTATTTTTTCATTGCTGCAGAAGGCACCCCCCACCCCCCCTTCCCTGGGTTTTCTCCTTCATTAACATCAAAGAAAGGACCTTGTAGCCCAGATATAATCCAGACATGGGGCCAACATATTAATGAGACGTTCCACGGTTCAGGAAGATTTATTGATTTTGCTCTCTGACTCAAGAAAAAAAGAAAAAAAAGAGCACGTGTGTGGGAACTGATATGCATGTTCACTCCCATTGTGACAAGCTTGGGAAAGCCACCCTGAAGAACACCTACCAACAAGCAAGCCGAAGATTCCTGGACCACTCCGTACCACCTGGATGCTTCCCCAGAGCAGTTCCCGTAACATTGGATGCCAGGAGGACACTCGAGAGCCAAACGCATCAGCCAAAGTGACAAATCCGTGCTTGAGGCTAGTGACCTACAGAACCTGCTCTGCACGATGTGGAACGTGAAGCCCAGGGAGAGTGGGTCTCCATCAGAATCTGCATCTGGACCAGCTTCCACCATCGGGCACCATGAACGTGTTCAGCAGACGCCCAAGCCGACCCTGCAGGCGCTGCCTGCTGTTGTAACTCAAGAGGTTCTTTACGAAAGACAATTTTTTGCACTAGCGGACTCGACTAGGGCTCTTGGCCAGGAGAAGTTCTCACCACCCTCAAAGAAGCTTCTTCCAGAACGTCACCATGCACCTCTTCCATGGTGGAGCGAGCCTGTCCCTTCCTCCCGTGGGCACAGGAATACTGCAGAAGGAAGCCTCTTCCAGAACATCACCATGCACCCCTTCCATGGTGGAGCGAGCCTGTCTGTTCCTCCCGTGGGCACAGGAATACTGCAGAAGGAAGCCTCTTCCAGAACACCACCATGCACCTCTTCCATCGTGGAGTGAGCCTGTCCCTTCCTCCCCGTGGGCACGGGAATATTGCAGACCTGTAGTCACGCCGCAGGCAGTCTAGCTGTCTGGATCCCCTTCTCCTTGGGTTATTTTGGAGACATCCATTTATTTTCGCCTTCAGAAGGGCGGGCAGTACATCCTTCCTTCGCAAGGTATACGGTCCCTGCTTTGCATAAGCTGCTATTACCAACTATTATACAAATTACTTAAGCTGCGGTTATTAGACTAAAAATACCAGATGATCCTAGCTATAACGATAAAAGAGCAAAGAAAATATCTCTAGGGCATCAGGCGGTCTCATGAAAGGAAGGCTTTACAACTCCATTTTCCATTGCTCCTTCAACTAATGCTCATAATTAAGTAAAAAGGGGGAAAGTCTTTCTGCTCCGCATCTCGCTCGTTATCCCACCCCCTCCTTCCCCTAAATTATTCCGTGAATCAAATTGCTTTCAGAGTCAAACTACATCAAACAGCCTCCTGTAGGAAACGCGCGCCCCGTTACTAGTCCTTGAGTTCACCGTACTTACGTGGTAACTAACCAAAAAGCAGCGCGTAAAGAGTGAGTTGCACACACGTTTAACGTGAGCCTGGTCCTCACCTGCTTAAGGACCTGCTGATAAATGCTGGTGGAGGGTAGAGCAGCCCCAAGTCCGAGTGCAAGAGGAGCCAGAAGTCTAATTTGGGTTAGTTTCACATTATTCTGGCAGCGTAGAAAGTAACTAAACCATTGCGCGTTACTCATTGGAAAGGGGAGAGCAGCAAAAAGTCATCTCCACGTCCAGATTCCAGCATCCCTACGCCCACCAGGAACTCGAGGAAAACACACGATTTCCTACAGAAAATTTCCCCTCCCTGCTTCTCAGGACTCTCCCTTGGGCTTCCCTTTTGCAGCTACAACCAGCATTTTACGTCGGGGTCCCACACCTTGCTGAGTAATCTGCTACGAAAATCTAATTTTTTCAGGAAGATGAAACGGTTCTTCTCGCTCCCAGACTTGCAGGTGAGTGACTAAATGGAACAGGAGCCAAACTACCAATATTTCTATCGGTGAAATAAAAAAAAAAAGCGCTTTAAGCTCACACTGGAGGGTCTTACACCTCGTTACTGTGAATATTCCATGAAAACTAATTAACAGAGGTCATGTCGCTGCTGCGGCAGCCAAGTGAGATGGAACCATCATCCTGTCCCAGAATGGTCTGTAGGGACTTGCAGGTGGGGGTCTCTGGCCACCCCCAGCTCACTTTGACCTTAACCCAACCGGCGTTGGTGTTACTGAGCACCAGGGGAAGGGACGGGTGGGGGGAGGTGGCTTTTCTTCATCTGCTCTTGAGCTCACGAGACCAGAAAAGCCACGTTGGCTGCAGGGCTGCGTCCCACCCTTCCCTGGCATCACGGCTCACGCTGCGATGCCCATTCCCAAGCAGATGGGTAGCGAGATCATCAACAGGAGAAAAAGATTTCCACAAAGCACCATTGTCACCGCTGCCTTTTCTCCTTACCTCCTCCAATCTTAACAGTTGTACAGGTTTTCCTTCGTTTTCTACTGATCATCACTGTTTCTTCTCAACAGCAGCCCCAGAAAAGTCATTCTCCAAGACCATCCCCCTAGTCCAGTCACTGCGTGGCTTTGGGACCTGCAATAATATGAAAACTAAGGATTTTCCTTCTCCCCAGCTGCCGTTTTTCATCGATGCGTTGGATGAAAGAGAGGGTGGAGAGCGTTAAGAGGTGAGGAGGCACCGCACACACTCATGGGGAACCCTAAAGCCTTCGACACCACCAGGACCACCACCTTCCACTTGCAAAGGAACTCAAGTTTGCTCCCAAATTCTCTTTTTTTTGGGGTGTTAACTTCACACTGAAATAAAAAACCAAAAAAAACCAAACCCACCCTGCCACTGAAGCAAGCCATACTGTATTTCATGGAAGAAAGCTCTGGGGTTTTCTTCCACCTCTCTACAGCAAACTGACGGACCGTATTATTAAATGATATTGCGTTACAGAACCTTGAAACCGAACGAGTTGAACATTATTTCAACCCCTCCTCAGTATCCACCCACCTGTCGCTTCCATTTGGGTGACGTTTTCGAGCTGGTTTAATTATTAAAAAGTCATTTTTTCGGTGCTTTGTTAAAACGTGGCATTTAGAGGTGACGACTGAGGCAGCAAGAAAAGCAGGCAAGAGGTGAGGTGCAACCAAGCGACCAAAAAATAAAATGAAAGAGAAGCATCCAGGGAAGGAAGGTAGTGGAACCATGGGTTTAGTCAGAAAAAAAAAAAGCAAATTAAGCTCAGCAAATGGCCCCGCAATTTCACTCGACGTAACTTGCCAATAATGAGAACAAGCTGATCCTTGAAATACCAACAAAAACCCCCAAGTTAAAGCTGTAGCCCACCACCCTTTCTAAGCTTTTCTTGGTGGGTTGCCTTTCTGTCCAGTTTGTCTTCTAGCCCCAGCCACCAACAAGACAAAAATTACAAGCCCACCTTTCCAGACCTATTCGGTATCTTGCAAATTTATTTTTTTTCCTCTTCAGGATTTTATTTCTTTTTTTTCAGGAATGGTCCCCATCTCCTGATCGTGGAAGATAACATCCAGAAATACTCAGCTGCTCGCTGGAGCGCATCTGTCCATCCCGCTGTCCTCAGGCAAGTCCTACCCTGTTCAAAAATAATAACCAGGACCGAATTAATGATTTTCTCCAATTATTCCAGCATATTACTCTTAAGAATGAGAACAGTAGCACAATGCGTGCAGCAGTTAATACCTTAAACGCTTACTTGATTGGAATTGCTGGCACAAGCAGTGTTTGCAATTACTTTCCCTGAGTGTTACTTAAATACTGAAGCCACAATATGCCACCACCAGGCCCCCAACCTCGCTTCCTGAAAGAAAAATTAAAACAGCTTCCATTGAGACAGAAGATTATCACTTCAAAAATCCCATTTCAAGACAATTTCGCCTGCTCCAGGGTTGACGCATGAGCCTGTAAATCCTTTCTGACCGCTTCAGGGCAGCATTAGAGGGAAAATTCCAACGCACAACCGAATTTATTTTGAGCAGCACATCTGATAATCAAGACAAACGCCACGATACGGCAAATAAAAGCCATGAGAGGCAGTGAAGACGGTGCTGCCTGTGCGGGAGCCCATGTTGCTTCATCCCCCGGCTTTAACACGGTGACTCAGCAGCGGGGGAATAGGTTGCTTCTGCCTTAGCCACTGCAGAGGGGACAGAGGGAAGCATCCCCAGGCATATTTCTAAAATCCCTAATCTAAAAATTTTGTACACATACGGCAGAGCCTGACGCCTCAAGACTTGCCCATCAGCACAACCGTTGCGCCCTCCGCGGAGAAGCATTAGATGAGTTTCCACTTCTCAGCTATTTCGCTGCAGCAGAACAGAGCTCCCAAACATCGTGTCTGCTGCTTCCCCTGCTCCCTTTGAAATCAAAATCTTGCTGCCAGCCACGATGCACTAAACTTTTACCGGGTCCTCCGAGGCCACCGCAGCACGGAGTGATGCCACACGTCCAAAGTCACCTCCGAAACATGAGCAGGTTTTGGAGAAGGACGTAATGGGGCTAGCGAATTTAAATATTAATGTTGGGGATGTAAAGGCTGCCGGTAACAGTGCTACTGCCTTTCTTTATTACAGCCTGGGGAAAATAAACCTGTTAATAGCGGTACAGCTCAGGTATTTTGGAGGGTAGTCGTAGTCAGCAGCAGCCTGGATGAACATTAAGGAACAGCTGTTAGGGAAGAAGCAGGAGCAGCACAATCCTGTACCGACACAGTTCCTATTAAAGAGCGCCTTTAGTCACCAGGTATGATTTTATTACGAAGGACAGGTCTTACAAAATTCAGCCGAGTCGTTCGTCAAGTCAACCGGAGCAGGCAGCACGTAGCGGTGCAGGCAGCAAAGAGCTCAGCCGGCTTTCAAGGGAATTAAAAACTCAACTTGATGGAAAAAGTGCCAAAAACCTCAGCTTCTGGCCAGGGTCAACCCACAACTTGTTATTGCCTTTCAACAGCAAAAGGTCAGAGAACTTAGTCCCGTCACAGGGAGAAGTGTTATTCATCATGTGCGGACTTCACGGCTGTATGCTGGGCTATAAGCAATAATGCGAGATTAATCTTGATGCTGCCCATGCAGGTGGAAGTGGCTGGGCTGGGCACTGCTGGAATTTAATAGGGAAAAGTTCAGTCAACTCCTCTCTTGAATTATTTCGTGACTTTAGAGGAGAGTTAACTAGCAAATTTCCAGCTGTGAGACAAGAAATCCCTGTCACCACGATTGCAGATGTTTGCTTTGTTGCCTACAAACCACACAGGCATCGGTACCCGAGCAGGGAAGATGTGACAGATCGCGTCTGAGCAAACACAGAAGGAAAATGAACTCAGTTTTCGAGCAGCAGCCAAATTTAAAACATGGGTTAAATTGGGGGGGGTTTCTTTTGTCTCCGCGTTCTGGATTTCAAGTGTTTGGAGCAGGCTGGACTGGATAAGCCGTTGAGTGTCAATTATTATGTCAGTAATCACGCTGGAAGCAAGGACCACAGCAAGATGAATCGTGGAGAAAGACACCGGGTATTTGCCCTTAAGTTTCCCTAAGTGATGTTCCTCGGGTGCATCTTCCCATCCAAGGCCAGAAGCCAAGCCAAGAGAAGAAGCATTTCATTAGCAGACTTACCCAGGGCTTCTCCAGCTCCGACATCTCCATCCCATCCTCGGTTTGTTTTGCTTCTGCCATATTCGACACGTTGGGGCGCGCCAGAAAGCCAAACGCGACATTCTTGGCAGTGCTTGCATATACTGCTCGACACATTAAACTGAGGGAGATGATGAATTCAACGGCGCTAACAAAGCATGTTGAGTACTTTCTGCTCCTCCTGCCTTCTCAGCATCGTTGCCATCACCTTGGTGCTGGTTACCCGGTCAAAGCCTTTGCCATCAACGGGCAAACCAACCAGCCCCTGCAAATGGGTTTGATACGGAGATGTCACAGACTGGACGCTCTTCCCGTTGTGGTAGGTGGTACTCCTCTACCTCAGATATCGCTCAGAAGACTCTAAGAGACCTAATTTGACTTCTGGAACAAAACCAAAGCCTGATATTTCCCCAGCAGGTCTCCTTCCTGCTGTCCCAGCAAAACACAGGCAGCCACAGCGAAGAGGAAACACCCAAGAGCTAATTAAAAAATAAAATAAAATCTGCAGCACTGCTGGCACACAGTTAAAATGCTTCCAGGGGGAATTAAAAAAACCCAAGCATCCCCATGAGACAACCTAAGGGTGAAAGCGGTGGGTCTTCTCAGGAGAACCCCGCTGTCACAAACAGCTCTACATAAATAAATCCCTGGCAAAGCAATTCAAGTCTCATCTAAGCCACGCGAGACACTGTTCAACGCCTTGGGTCCATACTGGACCCGATTTACCTGCATCACTACCAGCATCAGCTGGTCTAGAAGAGGCGTGGAGAAAGAGGATCACGTGTGCATGCAGAGACTTTGCCGATTTGGTCTTCATGTGGCATCGCCTTCCCTCCTGGTGACCGCTGCAGTCCCCTGCAAAGAAACACAGCGGAGAAGCGATGCAGCTCAACGGCTGGATACAGAAGCAATCCTCCGTGAACATCCCAACATCCCCAGGCTCGATACAATGGCAGGGTGTTGGCAAGCGAGATCAATGGACTTCACGTACCTACCTTCTCTCCTTTCAATAAAAAAAAAAAAAAAAAAAAAAGGATCATTCCAAGGTTGACATGGTAACCAACTGCAGCCCCCGCGCGCCGAGCGTGCAGCAGGACGGTGCTAACTGGTAGCATCTTGAAAGTAGAAATTTTAATTTATTTTTTTTTTAAGTCTAAGATCAGTTCTGGTATTTTTCTTGCAAAGCCTTATCCTCCAAAATATCAAAAAAACGCATTCGAAAACACCGCCTTGAAACCGAATGGCTGGAAAGCCTCTAACAAATCTCAGTATGAGAGAAACAAAGAAGAAAAATAAAGAATAAAGGAAAAAGGGCATCCCAAGAGCATGGAACGGGTTGGAGAGAGTGCCAGCAGCAAAGCAAGGACTACAGAGAAGGTTAGAACAACAGGAACAGTCTGGGCGGGGGTCTAAAGTGGTTGGACCGCCTTAGTGACCTCGTGGTGCCTCTGCTGCACGCTCCCATTAGCAGGGCAGGGACCAGTTCTGGGATGCAAGAGCTGCCATTTCGTTGGGATGCCAAGAAGGAGAAAATATTTCTTGGAAAATTTTCTTGGAAGAAAACAGCCCAGCGCAACTGGAGGAGGTAGCGCCGCTTTGGGAAGGCGATGCTCCAGCAGCTCTTGGGGACCCTCGGAGCGGACTGGGAAGCCCGAGCATCCATTGGGTTGTTGCTGGAGACCAGTCCACATCAAAACTCAATTCCAGCAGGATTGACTCGCTGGAGAGAAAAAGAACAGGCTCCGGAGATGCTGGGCAAGGGAAGGCATTCTCTGCTAACATTTATTTCTTGACGTGGATAATGCCGACCTCAGCCCAGACAGCAAATCTTCATTAGCGCGTTGCAAAATAACCCGAGATCCTCCACAGAAGGAACAATGTAATCTTTTATGATTGTTTCAACGGTCACCTGGTAATTTTTTCCAATACACTGGGAACCTTTTCCAACATCTTCTTGGAAAACAGCAATGAAGAAGAATTGCTGGCTACAGCAGAGACTCCTCCAGACCAACTGAATTATTAGACTGGGCTGATAAGAGTCAACATTTCTAAAAGCAAAGTGATGCCCTCACTTAAAAGAAATGCTTAGTGTGGACGTGACATTCTTGAACCAGCCCCAACCCAACCCTTGCCTCCTCCTAGGAGGAAATAAAGCATCGGCATAGGCAGAGAAGGCCTCTCATTGAAAGCAGAGAGGTTTTGCTGAGGCCAGGAGAGGCAGATGCGGTCAGAAAAGAGGACCAGAAGGTATTTCTTGACCTCCTTATGTTCCTAAAGAGCCACCAAAGGAAAAAAAGGAGTAGGGAACGCTTGGCAACCGATTCGTTCGGCATCATCCTGCCTTAGGAACAGCGTAAGCATCCCAGGGCTCAAGGTAAGAAGGGATTAAGTGGAAACTCAGGGGACCAGATCAGGTCCTGGGCAGGCGCTTTAGAAGAACCCTCAGACTCCCCCTCTGGCATGCAAACCTGCAATGTTTCAAAGCTGGGAAGGGTGCTGTGATCGGCGGTGATCCATGGCATGCAGGAAGACGGAGACGATACCCAGCCCCCTCTAGACGGAGGTGTCACAACGCATTTCCAAAAAGCCACTCTCATTCTGATAGTAGCTGAAGGAGGCAGCCCTGTGGGCACGGCAATAGTATTTTTTTTCTGAAAAGACTCGCTAAATCTTCTTTCCCCGAGCTTTCGGGGAGTGAGCAGGCAACTGATTATCGCAGTGACACTTGAGGCTTGATGGAGAGCGGGCGCCGAGGGGCTGAGTTAAACCTGGTACCCAGACCTGGCTGTTCCATCTGGACCAGCGTCCCCTCACGCCGCAGGAGGAGGGGTACGGCCCCCAAAAGCAGCCGCCTGAAGCCCCTCTTGCTTTATTTCAGGGATGCAGGGCAGAGTTTAAACCAGCTCATGCTCAGGGATTAAAGGAACAAAGGCACTCGCAGTGCCACGCTTCGGAGCATGCCTCCGAGGGTCAGACGCAACCAGATATTGAAACAAGACCTCTGAAAAATGGAAGGCACTTACACCCACTCAAAAGCCTTGGAAAAAAAAACACACACACACACAAAACAAACAAACAAGAAAAAAAAACAACAAAACCTAACAAAACCCAACAAACCCAAGGAAAAAAAAAATAATGTTGCTTTTATTGCAGGTATTCTGAGCTGTGGAATTTCCTCCTTTGTAGCAAGAACGCTGATGTGCTTTTACCTCCCCAGGTCTCTCCAGCAGGGCGTCTGTTTTGTTTTGAGCGTTTACAGCAAGAATACCTTGCCTAGCCGCTCCTCCATCAAAGGTTTGTTTATTAAACCAAGGGGCCTAATTTGCAGTTTTTCCACAGGCAAGAACCAAGCTGACGAGTATTTAAGGTTTACGTTGGGTACCTCTCCCGCACCGATGCCAACAGAACGTTTTGGCACGAACAAGGCATTTGAAAATCCTGCACTGCCTTCCTCCTGTGCAGCTAAAATCCCACCTTCTCTGCTGCCGCTGAGCCCCAAATCCGTTAATATATAGGAACTGCAACCCTGCAGTCTCTGCTCTCCTCCGACAAGCCAGACGCCAATAACAGCTTCTAATTTTGAAGTCATCAGTGATGCAAATAAATTCAAGATTGCAGCTCTAAGAAAGATGGACGGTTCTTCCCGGTTTCAGATACCTCCAAGCCTACAGACATTAACGGAGACGTATTTTCTTGGTCTTATTCCAGGGCAACACACAACTGGAGGGGGGAAAGAGGTGTCCACACTCCCATCGGACGGCGCCCGTGAAACCGGATCCTGGCTTCACCCGTTGCAAAGCGGGTCCGCTGGGCTGAGGGAACCACGGAGGAGCGAGGCAAGGGGCAAAGCCCGATCTCAAAGCACCCCCAGCACCTCAAAGCCGGTGTCTAACTCTGTTACCTTCAGCTTTAAAGGCGATCCGATGCCACAAAAAGCTGGTTTGGGTTCAACGGAGAGGTTGGCTGTGTGATTTACAAAGAAGATCAGCAAGGAAGTATTGCTCCTCAGCCTGTAGTAATCAAAGATTTCTAAAAATAAGATAAAATAATATTTATGTATTTTTTTTTTAATTTAAAAAGATAGTCAGGAGCTATAAACTGCACTTGGATAGCCATTTGTCTGTGCAATTCCCAAGTTGTCTTCTTGCACCCACGCTCCATCGTGCCTAGAAGTTGCTCCCATTCCCTTCCCTTGGCATTTTTCCTACCTGGAGGCTCATCACGCAGATGTTTGTGCCGCCTGCTGCCAAGGCCCTGGATTTGCCACACACTCGCTTTCATCCCCAAATCCACATGGTTACGCCATGGCCGGGCAGCAATTGCCGCTGAAATTCCCGGCGAGAAGCCAGCCGGGTGGCAAAGGCAGCCGCAAGCACCTCGTGGTAAGAACATCACACCTTCCCCTACTATTCCAGGGGTCAGATCAGCGGCCGCCCTTCCTCGCCGTGCAATTCTGTACACGTTGCCCGAGAAATGGTCTCAGCTGGAGATGAGCTCTTGGAACCAAGGCGAACCGAGCAGGGTGGAAATTTGCTGCGTGCAATGAAAAAGCCAAATTGCTCCGACAAACCACACTCTCCAAGGCATCCATATGTACTCAGAGGCAGGTGGTGAACGTTGTTTATCTATACAATTACATGACAGGTGATTTATGGGCGATAGGCCAGCTCTCTCCTAGCACAGATGCCCAGCAGGTAGAAGCCCTTCATGGCAGGATCAGCCTAGAGCTGAATATGCAGCTGCATCAGGGTCACGCACCGCAGTTTTGGGGATGAGCTCCACGCCGGGACCACACTGAGCTCCGGGATCCCACCAGAACCGTGCGCACCCGGCTCACGGTGACCGTGCTGATCCCACACTCCATGGGGACCATGCAGGCTGGTCCCAAGGCAATTCAGCAACAGCTTTCTGGTCCAGCATCCACCCCCAGTGTGGGTCCACCACCACCTGGTGTGGGTCCACCATCACCCAGCATGGGTCCACCACCCCCCAGCACCTCCGTTCCAAGCACAGACTCATCCTGGCATGAGCAAAGCACAACCACAAGCTGCCCCTGCAGCTCACAATCAGCCACTTCCCGAGGAAGACCAGTGTCCTCGAAAGGAAAAACTGGGGCACCAGGAGCCCTTATTTGCAGCAAGATATTTGCAGTTGATTACTATCATTTCTGCAATAAAGCCCCTTAAATTCGGAATGCGCCATCAAACGCAAGTGCCCCCAACGGGGCTCCCCCAGATAACTTTTTCTTGTGATTTTGAGGGTTCTTGTGAGGTTTGAGTCACTTCCACCGTGTGCCCCCTTCAAACAGCGATGTAGGACCACACCACCTCACATATCCACACGTGGAGCGTTATATACTGTGGAATTCTTAATTTTCTTACTTAAAAGTAACTGCTTTTCAGCAGCATTTATTCTCCACGCAGCATTTAACGATGCTCCCCCTGCACGCTCGGGTCACAAACATGGAGGTGTGTGTAGACACATCTACAGGTCAGAAAAGCCTCAAGAAAAGGGCTCAAATTCTCTGCAGAATAATTTCCAGAAGTATGAGAAATAGGAACTGGGTGGAGAACATGATCAGAGCTAATCCCGGGTACTGGAATGCTGGGAAGCTCAAAACCATTCCCAAGGGTCCCCTCCAGGAAGCGCCACCTCGGGTGGTCACCAACTCACATTGCTCCTCACCCAACAATGCGGAGAAGGCGGCGAGCAAGGGCCACTGCAGGTCAACTCCACACGCGCTGGAAACCTTCCGCTTCCAGAACAGGTCAGGAAGAAAATTCGTAGGGTACAAATGATTCTGACTGTCCCCCAGCCCCTTCCCATTATGAAGATATGCCTTATATCTCCACTGCCACGCCTGCTGTCGTAATCTGGATTTCCACCCGAGGAACGGGTTGCTCCGTCGAGACAGAACACCTGGTGGTCCTGACCTCAGGAAGGGTTCACCAAACTCTAACTGCCTGGTCCTTTCCGCTGAGAGGCTGGAAACCAGCCCCCTTCCCTCCTTATCCGATTCCCCCAGCCCTCCAGAAAGATGGGTTTTGCGGCTCCTCAACAGGCAGCGCACTCATTTTCTCTGGCATTTGTATTTGTTATCCCAGCTGACATCATTTAGTTTGTCAGGTCCTGCAGAGAGTGACAGAGCCAATGGAAATCGCTCTGGCGTTAATTACGCGCGGGGTCCTCCACCGCAGCTACTCCTCATGATGAGATGCCCCAGCATGGCAGATACACCGCCAATTTAGTGAAAAGTTGGAAAACTAGAGCAAAGTACTTAAAAAAAAGGGAGGGCAACCAAGAGCCCTGGGTGGCAGCCAAGCTGTTGTTGCCCCATACCGGTGTTTCAAGCTGTAGATTAACAGCAAACAGAAATTCCTTGTCCCAGAGCTGCTGCACGATTGTGCACAGCCCTCCTCATGAAAATTTTGGGAGAAACCACCTTGGCTCCTGATGCTTATACCTGATGCAAACCAAGACTGAGCATCCCTGGCCTGGATTCCCATGGGATGGCCAAGGGTAGAGTCGTGAAAACCACCTCAGCCTTGGGAGCATGCGATGCCTCATGTAAAATTCCCCTCCTGGGAACGAGAAGATAGGTAGAGCAGCGGCTGAGGAGCATCTTTAAAGGATGCCCAGTTAAGTGCACTGCTCTAGCATCGATTCTGGTCCATGGAGGCGAAAATACTCGTACCCAGGTGGGCTACAAAGTCCCTGAGACAGCTGGAGATGGAGCAGGAGAAGTTCCCTGAGCATCAGAGGGAGACAGAGGAAAGGGAAGGCTCCTTACCCCTTGTTAACACACGAATAACGCGCAGAGTGGTGGGCTATTCCCAGAGAAGCCAGAATGTGATCCTAATGCCATCGTTAAAAGACAACAACATAAATAAATAATAATAATAATAATTAAAAGATTGTCAGGCTGCAGAAGTCTAGTAACCCAGAAGTCTCTTACTGGATGGGAAAAATTTATCAAGAGAGGGGAAACAAAACCCAACAATTTCAACTTCTTGACCCACCCGCTGTACCCTCACCTCCCCACTGGCAAATTCCTTCAGGATTTATTAAAGAATTGCTAAAAGAGCCTGTAAAGCGGCTTAAAACTCACTGTAAAATGCTGGATGGAGGCGATCAGTGGAGGGTCGCTGCAGGAAGGAGGAGACGGAGGCACAAGCCCCTTCGTGCTCTGGAATCTTCAACACAGAAACTAGAAAAATCACTTGCTGCCACGACTTAATCAGATACAACACGCGTTCTCCAAACAGGAGAAGACTCAGACCCAGTTTTTCTCCATGCATGCCGGGGGACTTCTCATCTCAGCCCGAAGCTGCATCCCCTGCGCAGTTATTAACATCATGCATACACAGATTAGAGTCATTAGCATCTCTACGTGGAAAAAAAACCCGTTGATGTGCGAGCACACAGCTACCTCTCATCGCAAAGGGGAAGATGCTACTCATTGTAAATACAATAGCCTGCCCTACTCCGGCCTCCTCAGGAGCGTGAATCACATCTCCAGATTTATTTTTATTTTTTTTTGTATTGGGTATTATCAAGACGTGAGTCATGGGAGAGCAGCGAGACAGCAATGGTTTCATTCCCCAAACCGTCTACAGGGCAGCGATGGAGTCGTTCCACCGCCGGTTGGATTCCTCTAATGAAGTTATTTAGTAAATGAGCCACAGGCCACGCCAGCGGACAAGGTGCTACCATAAAACAAAGAAAAAAAACCCAAAACACGGTCTCCCCGTCCATCACGCTTCAAAATCCTGTGGGGTGAAGTAAGGATTTGGAGAGTTTGTTGTTGTTTTGGCTAAACATTCCACGAGGGAAGGATTTTGCAAGGTTTTCTTTTCTTTTTTTTTCCCTCCCCCTTTTTTTCCTTGCTTCCATGGATTTCACTGCCTATGCCCACATTTTACACCCGTGAGGATGGGAGGTGATTTCTCGCTACCAGAGGCTGAGCAGAAGAGCAGCGACGCTGCACACCGGGGGGGGTCCACTCAGCATCGTGCTGCCAGCCCTATGGACCACCTGGCCGCATCCACGCACTCCTCAACTTCCATAAACCACAAACCACACCAGGACGCTCCAACCAGCCCACCGTGACCTAATGCAAGGTGTAAATCACAGCCTGAGCCAGTTTGGCCCTTTGAAGCCCATGAGATGATCTGGGGGGGGTCTCAGGTCTGGACCAGACGAGGAAATTAGGAGCGTTTGGGTTGGAAAAGACCTTTAAGGTCCCCAAGCCCAACCCTTAACCCAATTCTGCCACATCTACCACTAAAGCGCATCCCTTAACGCCGCATCTATATATTTTTAAATCCCTGCCCGGGATGGGGACCCCCCCATTCCCCTGGGCAGCCAGTTCCAGTGCTCAAAACCCCTTTTTTTTTTTCAGATTTTTTTCCTAATATCCCACCTAATCCTCCTCTGGTGCAGTCTGAGGCTGTTCCCCCTCGGATCCCTCTGGAAAAAAGACCGACCTCTGCCCCCCCACTCCCCCCCAGCCTCACCCAGGCATCACCGGTACCAAAGGAAGGCACTTAACCCCGCTTTGAGCTTTTATTTCCTTTTTTTTTTTTTTTTTTTTTTTTTTTTTTTGTATTTAAATACCCGCACCGGCCAGCACCTTGTAATTAACAAGCAATTAACGCACAACTCTAATCCCTCAGCTGCAGGCTGCGCACCCCCGGGGGATGCAGCTCCGCGCCACCGGCCGGAAAGGGATGCTCGGGGGTACCAGTGGGTACCACTCCCCCCCTCCCCGGTCCCACCCCCCCGGTACTGAGCGGGAGGGGCTGCAGCCGCACAGGGGCTGCGCCCGTGGGGCGGGGCCGCCTCCCCCCCGCCCCCCCCCCCCGCTTCCTCCTCCTCCTCCTCCTCCTCCTCCGCTGCCGCCGCTGCGCGGAGCCGGGGCGGGGCGGCCCCTGCGGCAGCGGCTCTGCCCGGCTCCGCCGGCTCCGCGGGTGGCTCCGCGGGCGCGGTTGCTCCGCCGGGGGACGGCGGAGCGGGGGCGGCCCCGGCCATGGGCGGCGGGGGCTCGGCCGGAGCGCGGCGGGGCGCGCCGCCCCTCTAGGCTCGCCGGGGGAGAGGTGAGATGGGGGGGGTCGCGGGGGGAGGGGGGTTTGGGGGGGTCGCCGCGGTGCGAAGGGGGGGATCGATGGGGAGAGGAGGGCGCCGGCTCCCCCGCGCTCCCCTGGCGTCCCGCTGCATCCCAGCATCCCCCCAGCAGCATCTCAGCGTCCCCCCAGTATCCCACCAAAAGCATCTCCCCCCCAGCATCCCCCCAGCAGCATCCCAGCATCACCCCAACAGCATCCCAGCATCACCGGCCCCAACGTCCCCTCAGCAGCATCCCAGCATCACCGGCCCCACCATGCCCCCAGGATCCCCCCAGCATCCCCCCAGCAGCATCCCAGCATCACCGGCGCCCTGATGTCCTGCGGCCAGCGCCGGGCAGGGCGAGACCCAGGTGGTGGCAACCGGCCCGCAGCTGTGCTTTCATCGCTTATTATTATAATTATTATTATTATTATTTTTTCTCCTCCTCCTCCCCGTTTGATAAATTGCAGTGTCATCGTCGGATGCGCCTTCCGCAGCCGCGTTGGGGTTGTCGCGCTTCGCCCCACGGAGGGGGAGAGGGGGAGGTGGGCGCCAGCCCCCCGCGGTACCCGCATCCATCCCCGGCATCTGCGGCACGCCTGGCTGGAGCGGGTTTTTCCAGGGCACGGGCTTCCTCGCGGGGAGTTGGGAGGCATTGAAATAATGGTCACCGATGCTTTCACCTCGCTCTTCGTCGGTGTTTAATTTTATTTTTTTTTAATTTTCCTTCCCCTTCTTCACTGCTGGAAGGGGGTGCCTGGATGGCACCGTCCCGCTGCTGGGGTGGCCACCCGTTTTTTTCTCAGGGTGCTGAGCACGGTGTGCCCTTTCAGAGGGGTGCAAAGGCTGCGGCGAGCTGGCGACGGCAACCGGTGTTAACCCCCCAACGTGTGTTCCACCCTTCCACCCCAACCCTCCAGGCTCCTTGGCTCTGGCAGGGCGCGACGGGCGCTGCCGTCGCGTGTAGCGTCCCCGGCAAGGGTGACAGTGTTGTCATTGACCGAGGTGACTCTCTGCCACCGAAAAAGCTGCGCCGAGCTGGGCTGAGTTTGCTGGAGCAAGGTGGGGGGGGCATCTCCTCCGGGCTGGGGGCCTCGCTACACAGAAAATTTGCAAATGGGGTTGTGTTTTAGCAAAGGGGTTTGCTCTAAAAGAGCCCCCACATCTCCTATGGTAGCTGGATTTATACATATATTTATATTTCTTCTGCTGCTACGGTAAAAACTCTCACTGTGAAGCACGCAGAGTGCTTACTCTCTTTTGAAACCTTAAAAATACCTTCTGTAGTTCATTGTTTGTTTGGTTTTGGTTTTTTTAATATATATATAAAGATAAAGCAGCAGTAGAGAGAGGTTGCACTCAACACTCTGCTTTTTAGTGTGCCTGGATGATGATGATGATAATTAACGGGCAGATGGCCATTATCCCCCCCCCCCCCGCCCTTTTACATGATTTAAGAAGAGATTATATTTTTTTCAACCTTCTGTATGATTTTCCAGGTTGGTAACCCAGGCGACTCTGAGCTCGCCTGCCTCGCCACAGGCAGTGCAGCATTTTCTCTCCGCTGCCTGCCGGCTTGTCTGATGCTGGAGGATTTTTTCTCCGATGCGCTGCCGCGAGAGGGCTCGTTCTGCGCCTGCTTTCCGCCATGCGCACGTGGGAATGGAGATGCTGCACACTGGACCCACGCTTTCCCGGGGGGAATAAATCTTATTCCTTACCTGGTTTTTATGCTGGTGCTGCTGGGGCTGGTAAATCTGAGCTGCCAGGATGTTTGTGGGTTTTTGGGGTTTTTTTTGTTTTGTTTTTTTTTTAACCAGCAGCCACATTATTGTTATAACCCAAGGCTTGCAGCGGTGCAAGGGACGGCTGAAGAAAGCCCCCCATCGCTGTAGCTGGGGTCGCCGATGCTTTTGTTCGAAATCTTCCATCGGAAATAAGTGGAGCATTGAGGACGGGAGGTAACGTCCTACTTGGAGGTGGCAGGTGTGGGCTTAATGAGTTACGGGCATCGTTAGGGCGGCGGCGCTGCCAGTGGGTTGTCTCACACTGTTTGCACGTGCAGGTCGGGGCGGGTGGTCGTGCGCTGCAGAGTTCTTGGTGTTGCTTCAAATGTGGGGTGGTTGCTGTTGTTGTTGGGGGAAATGGTTAGGTTGGTTAGCAGCATGTTAACCCTCCAGCTGGCCTGAAAAACAAACCCTTTTTTTTTCTTTTTTTTTCCAAAATGGAATTTACCAAAAAAATCTCCCTGTCCTAACACCTGCATTTTTTAAAAAATTTTTTTCTTTCAGGCAAAAGCTTCTTTTTCATGAGAAGGTGCCAAAAAAATAACCCAACAACTAGGTAGGGAACTTCTAGTTTTCCCATCTCTTTCAACCAGTTTCTACTCACCAGTTCTGGTGGTGGGCGTTTGGAGTGGGTTTTCCTGCAGACTGTCAATGAAATGGCACGGTGACAGCTTCTTGGCCCGTCGGTACAATTGGGCTGATCAGGTTACTCCCTCCTTTGTGAAAAAAAAATTATATATATATATACAGTCTACTTGAAATAATTAGGTATTCAATGACTGGAGAGAGATACATTATTTTTTCCCCCAATAATTTCTGTGCACCCAGGTTGAGGATGCTGCAAGGAGCCACTGGACGCTCCGATGAGGGTGATGCAGGTGGCTTTTAGGGTTGGCACCTTGTTTGGTTGGAGTCTTGGGATGTTGTAGGAGGTGGGTGGACAAAAGCTGAACCTTTCTTACTACATCTGCAAGATATGAAAGCGCGAGATCTTAACTGACCCCTCACCGCAGAGGAGTTTTAGGTGATGATGTTTGAAACGAACCTGTGGGCCAAGGAGTGTTTTATTCCCTGCTTGAGCATCGCTTGGTTGCAACTGGATTGCCCCTCGTTGCTCCTGCTGCTGCAGTTGCCCTCTCTTCTGGGACGGGCTCCTTGTTGCTTGTCCTGTCGAGGGAGTTAAAAAAAAAAAACAAACAGATTTTTGATAGATCGTTGCAAAGTGAGCGCCTGCCCTTGGGTTTCATGGTTTGGCTTTAGCTACGCTGTGCGCCGATCCCAAATCGGGATATCAGGATTCCCCGCCAAGTGTTGGTTGCCAGCCTGGGGCAGAGAGACGTGACAGATGTTCCTCATGGAACTTATTTTAGAAAATGTGTGTGTGGGTGGGATCATTGTCACCTGCATGAAAGATTTTTTCACTCACGTAACAGAGGGAACGTTTCTATGGATTGAATAAAGGGAATTTTCTTGCAGTACGAAATACCGGACAAAGGAAAATTCTTTGTAATTTCAAAAGAGAAGCTACACTGATTTTTTATTTTTTTTTATTTTTTTTTTTGATGACAAAGAGGATCTCCACTTCTCTGATCCAATGCTAAGCTCTGCATCCTTTTTGAGGAGGGCAATTAGTCTGGGAAAACTGGCGACACTTAGCTGCAAAGTGACAGGAGTTTGCCGTGAAGCGGAGCGTCTTTGAAATACGTGCATATTCTTTTCTAATCGGTAACAATCGCGCTTCCAGACAAATTTCAAGGATCACTGAACCTCTGCTGAGCCCTGTCACATGCACTGAGTGCAATCCGGCAACGAGCAAGCCTCCCCTCCTTTCGCGGCCGCTGGTGCTTTCGCTTACTCAAAGCTGAATTATTAATATCCTTATGGATGCTCGGTGATATCCAGCTGGCTTCAGCCAGGCTTTTGTAGCAGGAAAGTGGGAAGCTTGACAAAAACTTGTCTTGCCCAGCGTTAGCAGCTTGTTATTGTCTCGGCTCGCACGCGTGGCGTCTTGAAAGGAGGGTTTTTGCGCTGCCTTCGCGTGCTCCTTACCTTTATCACGACAATTGTACCTGAATTCGTGACTCTCCTCTGTGCTGGAGATCTCAGTGGTTTCTGAGTGGGTTCTGGTCCTTGTGCACATCACGAATTTGGTATTTCTAAGGGTGCGGGTAGCATTGACCTTAGCGCTTGTCTTTGGACTTCGGGAAGTTCTGGAGGTGCGGGGAGGAGGGGAAGCAATAGGAGGTGGGAGGGAGGGAGAGAGGCAGCGTATAAAAAAAGATTTTAAATTGCTAGACTAAAAGAGTTAATAGCTTGTGCCCATGTTGCTGACGTGGGTTTTTGGATATATATTTTTTTTTAAATATTTTTTTTAATCTAATGGGAGGTGGAATCAACCCTTAGATGGCTACGCTTTGTATTTTGGAAGCGTATTTGCCTATTTATTTTCTGAGATGAACGCTAAGAGCCCTGGCTGTGATGAAAATAATGTGTATTGATCGGAAAATATCTTCCGGGGCCCGTTTTTCGCCAAGTCAGCAACTTGATTTCAAGCGCAGGCGAATCTCTCTCAGCACGGTGGGCAAACAGTACGCGGAGCACGCGTCGGAGCGGAGACACGCGTCTCGAGATGCATCAGGGAGGAAGGTTTGTGTGGGAATTGGTGTCTTTCTGTTCGTAGTGCCTGGAAAACATCTTCTGTATGAGCCAGCAAAATGGTGATGCAAATTTTGCTTTGGCTTGTGTGTGTATGTATATATAGATATATATAGATGTAAGATAGAGCTGGAAGGTGCAGGGTGGCTTTCATACTGGGAGATGACCTTCCATGTCCACGCTGAGGTCTCTCTGTTGCTGGCTTGCTTACATTCTCTTGCCAGATGACCTTTATGTTCAGAAAGGGCTTTTTTTTTTTTTTTTATTTCTCATTTTACCATCTTTGAAAATGGTTTGGACTTAGCCTACCGCTTCAGGTCACGAAGCCAAGGGAGAAGCACGATTCGGGGGTTGGACTAGGTGACCTTTGGAGGTCCCGTTCCAACCAAAGTGATTCTGAGGATTCAGGGTATATGACAGCTGTGAAAACAGCAGTGTTTTACTTCTGCATCATAAATAATGATGAGAAACGGTGTTTTTTGCAGCGCGTTTGCCTGTCCGTGCTGGTCACCAGCCAAGTCTGGACGGGAGGTCGTGTCACTACATGACCATCAGCTCAACCTGGTGTGACGGTGTCCCCAAGCAGGGCGCTGGATGGGGCTAGGGCTGCCCCAACCACAGCTGGTGGGTCCTGCTGGGAAGCTGGGTCATGTCCTTGAGATGTGCGATACGGGGAGTGTGAGCCCCGACCTGTCGGCGGAACACCACATGTAGGCGTACGTAAAACTCAGCTTGCTCTGAGCACCAGCCCTGCCCCGTGTATTTATTAAACCTGAAAAAAAAAAAAAAAAAAAAAAAAGCTGAGAAAATTGCATTTGGCACCAGCTAGTTATCCCCTGCAAGCCTTGAATCTGCTGCCTGGTTGTGCCTGGAAGCAACGCCAGTTGTTCTCCTGGAGAAGACCCTGCGAGGAAAAGCCACCGCGACTTGGCAGGAGGTCCGGGGTGGTTGCAAAGCAGCTGAGCATCCCTTGGGAGCCTCCCTCCACTGGGGGCTTTACAGGGATTTCCTTGCTGGGAAAAACAGCGGACTCAAACAACCGCGTATCCCCTTTTCTTTGTGGTTGTAAACCACGGACCTGTTCCTTTCTGCTCCCTCCACCCCACCACCACAAAAGACTTGAGATATGGAATCGTTCTTCTCTTCCAGCTGGGAAGAAACACAGCTCCTGGCATGGATGCCCCGGGTGATGTTCTTACGGGTTTGGAAATAGCCATGCTGGAGCTGCCGTCTGTCCTGCTCAAACACATCAACGTGTGGAAAAAAACCTGGGTGTGAAGAGGGCACGGCTTCCCCTCGTGATCAACGTGCTGGAAACAGCAGGGGTGTTGTGAGGGGTTCTGGTGGCATGTCAGGGACGCTTTATTATTAGACAAATGTTCTTGGAGCAGCATGACTTCCATATTTTTTAATATTTTTTAATATTTTGATTTTTTTAAGCTGAACAATGAGATGCGTAGGATGAGCGGTGGTACGTAGAGCTCCACGCTACCCATCAAAGGGACCATGGGTCATGCTGTCTTGAGGAAGGCTGTTCCACCTACCTGAGGCTGATTATTTTTGTTGCTTCTAATGATCCATTAAATCAGGAATTAATTTAAGAGTTTGTTTGGGGGGTTTTGGGTGGGTGTGGTGGGTTTGGTGGATTTTTTTCTCTCTTTTTGGTGCTAGTGAGAGCATGCTTGAGGGTCGACGTCCACGTGAAACACCAAGATTCATGCATGCTTCATGCAAAGCAGGTTACAAATGCTTTCAGCCTTCAACATCTACTGTATAAAATCACTAGATAATTCAGAAGAGCATCGCTTTCTCCTCCTCTCCCACGAAACAAGCTGTAAGTGTGAGGAGGACAAGGTGGGCGCGTTGTTTGGCCGTGTCCTTTCAAACCCACCAGGCACATGGCAGCCTTTGGATGTGCGCGGCGCCTCTTAGCGCTTGCAAAAGCAGCCAGATTATTTAGCTTTTTTCCTTTTTTTTTTTTTCCCTCCCCTCTACAGCTCTTCCTTTTCTAACTGTAATTAGAAGCCATTTCTGTGTCTGAAATTACAGGCTCTTAAATTCACCTGAGAGCAGATCCCTTTCGCTGAATTCCCCAGTACTATTTATGCCATCGGCAACAGAGAGAAATCCTGGAATAGCGTTATTGCGTGGCACTCTGAGATTATTATAGAGCGAGCAATTCTGCTGCGGTGGCACATTTTTTTCTCCTTATTTTTCTGTCGAGAAATGCAACGTGCGTAAGCAACGCTAAACCAGGTCATCGGCAGTAAGTTGTGCTTGTGCCTGCTTAGTGCCGGCTTTCTGTATTCTATTAAGCCCAAAATGTGTGTTTTTAGTGTAATATGATTTGGTTTGGGATTTTTTAAATTTTTTTTTGTATCAAAGGTGTGGTCTAGGGTGGGTAAATTACCCTGATTTAAGGTGAATTTGGGGTAGGTGGATATAGAGGTTGAATTTGTGGATGTTTTCTTAGCAAGCTGAACGGCCAGCGCACCGATGAGCAAATAAATGGTAAGATTATTTTTTTTTCTTTTTTTTTTAGGGCCAGTGCTTCTAAAACAGAGCTCTGTAATCCTTTGAATTCCCTTGAATAGCTGGATGCCCTGGAGCTGGATGTCTAGCTACAAGGGCTCCCCTTGGTTTTGTATTTCCAAGGGATATTTGCATGAGAATGAGTAAGAGCAGAGGATTTCTCTGTCGGGATGCAATGAATGGGCCTTATCCATGAATCCCTGGAATGAATGGGAAGGCAGAGGAGGTGGTGGCTGCTTAAGACGTGGCGTGACTATTTCCTGACCGTGGTCTTGACCCATCGTTGGTTGCGATATGTAGGAGAGGGACCTTTGCCCACCGCTGCTGTGCAACACCGGGAAAGCCGTTGCCTTTTCTTGCAGCTTCTTTATCTTCTGGCTTTCCTTCGCCTTTTTCTTTTTTTTTTTTTTTTTTTTGGCGGGGGTGGGGAGGGGGGGAAGTAAGCCTTTAAAACCCCCCGTTCTCTCGCTGACCGGCCACACGTAAAGATTTGGGGGTGTTCCAAAAAACTCGGTTTTGTCTTGGTGCTTCATCAAACGCTCAGGGCTGCCACAGCACCGGCCTGAGTGTTTGTCTTCAGGCCAGGTTTTACCCCTGAAATATTTTTTTTTAAATTTATTTTTATTATAAAATAATTTTGTAATTTATTTAAATAAATAATTTAATAATTTAAGTTTAAGTATTTTTATTATATTTATTTATTACAAAAATTTATATTTTAGTGTGGCTGATGTCAGCGGCGTGCAGTTTGTTGGATTTTGCTTCTTTTTTTACGGACCTCTGCCTAGGTCAGAGGGTTGCTAGGCTGGGTATGTTGCCCAGAAATTATCTGTATTAAAGAGAGGGGAGGGGGGGAATACAAATTAAAAAAATACAATTAAAAGGCTTGGCAAGGCTTTGGTCCTTCATGACACCGCTCCTATTTCACGGTGCCTGAAGGATCTCAACCTGCAGCATGCAGAGGCTTGATTCACCCTCATTTTGAAGCCTTGGATTTGTTTCTTTCCTCCAATTCTGCTGCTTTTTTTTTTTTTTTTTTTTTTTAATGAAAATATTCTTCCTTGAGTCACCGTAACTAAGATCTGAATTGCAAATTATGTTCCATCAGAGAAAAAGAGGGGATTCCCCAATCCCCTGACTAATCATACCCAGGCAGTGGAAATCAGTGGTGCTATTAAAAAAGCCAGGATGGGAAAACCAAATGAAATCGGGTGCTTTTCCTGCATTAACGTGCCGGCGGATCGACGCTTAGCTCGTTTTTCCCTGAAATAAAATGCCTCTTCTAGGAATATTTCTATAATAGCGCTGGGCTGCCTGCAGTTTCCGAGCTCATTCCTGTTGGCTAATTTCATAATTTCTTCCCCCCTGAACTTCCAATTTAGCACCCACACCTTACTAATTAGCAGAGCTATGAGCGCTGACAGGGAGTTCTTTGGCAAACTTACAGATCTCAGGCAAGTATTTGGCTGAGATGGGCGGAAAAGTGGAGGATGCAAAAGACGGAGGCACCGCGAATTGTTCCAGTGGCATTTAGGGGTCCTATTCCTCCTCCTCCTCCATTTAACTAGAAATTTCATTTAACTAAAGATGTGTTTCATGCCAGAGATGTTACGTATATTACTTTGTGTGTGTAGATGCACATACATTTAGATGTAACGCCGCCAAAGCGGTACCTTTCTATGCCGCTACGCTACCTGTCGCTTAGCAAAACCACCTTGGTTATTATTTTGCAGCAAGAGAAAAATACCTAAAAATGAGCTAGAGGTGACGAGGAGGGCTCTGGAAGTTGGAGGGGGGAATTCAGACTGGTTTATTTAGGTGAGGATGGGAATAGTGGGAGCTGGATGCAGGGCACGGAGAGGAGAAGATGCAGGGCACGGAGGGGAGAAGATGCAGGGCACGGAGGGGAGAAGATGCAGGGCACGGAGGGGAGAAGATGCAGGGCAGGGCACGGAGGGGAGAAGATGCAGGGCAGGGCACGGAGGAGAAAAGCCTGTTGGGAATATCTGCAAGAATCAGTGGCTTGATCTGTTTGAAGTTTTTGCTTTAAAATGTAGATCAGCCCCATCTGTGAAGAGTGACAAGCACAGTCCTTGGCATGCTTCGGATTTGCTGGTTTGGGGGAGGAGGTGTCCTTTTTCCTTTTTTTTTTTTTTTTATTTTTTTTTTATTTTCTTCCTTTGGGGGGATGTGGTTGTGTGTGTGGTGGGGTTGGGGTTGGGTTTTGCTGGGGTTTTTTGGTTGGAGGATATGTGGGGTGTGTTTTGGGGTGGTGGTGTGTGTGGTTTTTTGCTTGTTTGGGGGTTTTTTAGCTGTATCTGCAGCTGTCCTACATAAGCTGCTGAACTTAGCAGCTCTGGCAGTCAGAGGGTGGGCAGCATCTTTCCCTGGAGGGGTCTGGAAGCTGCCTACAGTGGGCAGCATCTTTCCCTGGAGGGGTCTGGAAACTTCCTACATCCAGGCACTTCTCCTTTCCCTTGAGGAGGAAGGCGCCGAGGTTGGCTTTAACAGTTCACGTGCCCCCAAAGCCAACGGAGCTGGTTGCATTGCACCGCAGAACCCTCGGAGTTATTCCCGACGTCAAGTTCAGCTGTGTCAGCATGCCGCTGGAGGTGAATCAGCCCCGACAGAGCCAGAACTAATTAACCTTGGGTGCAGAGCGCTGCTCATGCCGCTGCACTTCAGCGCGTTGCAGCGTGAGCAGCTCTGTGCCTGGAGTAGATGTTTTCCAGCTCGCTCAGAAACCGTTTGGGCTTCTCTGATGGTGGGGCTGTGCCGATGCAGGAGCGTTCCCAGCCTCTGATAACATGGGGTCCTGCAGGAGACCCTATTCCCACCCCAGTTTGCAAGGAATTAATGCTGCTTGGATGTCCTCGTGTCCTTTGGAAAAGCCTCTGTGCTCCGGCACATGCTGGGAATTACTTGGCCCGTTGTTCCAAGTCGATGGATGGAGGAGAAGGAGGATGTGGAAGTCACTGGTGTGATGGTCTCCATGCATGGGATTGCTGTAGATGGACACATGAGACCCTGCAAACTCGTGTGGGACCTGGGTGGCTTCTACACTTGCTGCGGTGCCAGGAGGACGTGTCGCCTACGGAGCATCAAGGCAGATCTTTGGAGCTTCATACGTTTATCTGGAGACCTTGGAGCATCCGTGCTTCGCTTCACGGATGTGGCAGGGCAATGGCATGGGTCACACGGGTGACTGGCAGCACTGGGAGGCATATGGGAATGACCTCCCTTGCTGCCACGAGGCTAAACGAAGGAGATAGCGCTAAATTTACAGGGAAAGCCCTTGTGGTTGTCTTCACACCGCTCCATGGGAGCAGAGCGTGGTCTGAAAATGATGGTGTCCATTATTCTGCTGTCTGAAAATGGCTAGAGCAAGCGAAAGATCATCACATTTCATTTTCTCAGCAAAATTTGATATCAAATAAGGATTTATTAGAAGGTAAGCAGCTCTGGGACCGTGCGGTCAGAGACCCAGAGCCACCAGGGGAGATAAAAACGGGCACCAGCAGACACGGTCACTTTATAACTAGATACATTAAATATTTTGCACTCTGGAAGCCTGGTGATGTTTCTGCTGCGGTGTCTTCATCACGGCTTTTTTGCAGGGGCAGTGGCGTAGGGGGGGGGAGGTGGACCTGGGTCTGGTGTCACACACAAGGATGCGTAGACTTGGAGACCAAAAGGACACGCGTGTCGGTGGCCCAGGGAGCATCCCACTGAGGTGTGCTATGTAAATATGCAATAAACACGCAAATGGCTTGCGTGGGTGGTGGGGGGAAGGGCAGGTGGAGATGTGGATAGTTCAAGTGTTTTTTGCTGTGGTTACACAGCGTGTAGCTGGGAAAAAGGTTTATTTTAGATGAATAGGCGTTGGCCTGGTATAGATGTGGGTCTGGTTGCTGCTTTGTGCCTGCTCCCGGCATAGTTAGCGGGTTTTTGTGGTTCCCCAGGGTCTGCAAGGACATCTCCAGGGGGAGTGCACTGGGTAGAATTATTTCCCAAAGGAATACACCCCTCCCCTGGAAAGGACGTGGGGTGAATCCTACACAGCAGACATGAGCACATCAGGGCTTTCTACTGTTTTGCAGGAATGCTTCTGGAAGAATCCGCCCTGGTGGCAGAGGCACGGGGAAGGGATGGGGGATGGGATGTTTGTGAGATGCTGGTGCGCCTTTCTCCCCTGTCCTGTGACTCCGTGCAACATAAATCCGTGCAAAATAAATCCAAGCGCTAATAAGGTGATGACACTTTTAACACTTATTAAATATTAAGGGTGGCCTCTCCTGGAGGTGGCGTCTCTTGGAGGTGGCATCCCTTGGAGGTGGCATCTCCTGAGGTGGCCTCCCTTGGAGGTGGCCTCTCCTGGAGGTGGCCTCTCTTGGAGATGGCATCTCCTGGAGGCGGCATCTCTCGGAGGTGGCCTCTCTTGGAGGTTGCATCTCCTGAAGTGGTGTCCCTTGGAGGTGGCCCCCCTTGGAGGTGGCCTCTCCTGGAGGTGGCCTCTCTTGGAGATGGCATCTCCTGGAGGTGGCATCCCTCGGAGGTGGCCTCTCTTGGAGATTGCATCTCCTGAAGTGGTGTCCCTTGGAGGTGGCCTCTCCTGGAGGTGGCCCCCTTGGAGGTGGCCTCTCCTGGAGGTGGCATCCCTTGGAGGTGGCCCCTCCTGGAGGTGGCCTGGTCAACCGGGGTTGAGGCTTGGGGAAGCCTGCCTGTGCTTCCTTGCGTTTCCAGTCCCTCTGGGCCAACTGCTTCAGCTCCTTGGCTTTGCTCACAAGACTTCCCAAAGGCAGGAAAAGTGGAAGATGCCACGTTGCTTGGCCAAGGTGGCGACCGGGACCCGGGAAGGGTTATTGATAACAGGAAAATCAAGATTAATAATTCTAAAAGTAGCGTAGGGAAGGAGTAAAGCAACAGGGCAGTGCTAGGACCAAATAAATCCAATCGGGTCCTCACCGTGTCAGCGTGCAGCCCCCGAATGCCGCAGAGGGAATTTCCCACACGCAACCCTCAACCCGCTGGAAAAGCAGCATAATTTTGCTTTTCCTCTATTTTTTGGGTTTTTTCTCCCTTCTTTTTCCTGGCTTGGCACAAGGCTCACCAACCACCATCTCAGGGAGGCTGTCACTTTGAGAATAAGGTTGGTTCAAGAGGATGCCGGGTGTTGAGATGCAGCTAATTCGGTCAGACGCGGCAACCGGGGGGGTATCGAGAAGCTTGTGCAAATACTCCGTGTCGCCGTCGTCATTACGCTTTACTTGCTGGAGTATAATCCTCCCCTAAAACGCTCAGAGAGATAAGATCATGCCTTATCTTTCGGGTTTGCTTTTCCATTTCCATTTTCTTTGCCTTTGTCTGGGAGCTTTTGCACAAAAAAAAAAAAAAAAAAAAAAAAAAAAAAATATTCTGCATCTCAAAGCATGTTTGAATTTAGCAAGAGGCTGGTAATGCCTTCCCGGATAGATGCTGCAGATTTTTCTTGCATGTCTAATAGTCATTATTCCTCGATCTCATTTTCTTTCTTTTTTTTTTTTAATTTCGTTTTTTTTTCTTTTCAGCAGTTTGCAAAGTTTTTTACAAAAGGCGATTTGCTGGCAACCGCCGTGGAATACAATTGTTGCTGCCTTTTAGGTGGTGTTAAAACGAACCTTTAAAATCATCCCTGTAAAACATCAATTTATCAAATAATCCTGAAAAAGAGACTGGAAAAGGAGTTTTTTTGGATTTTTTTTTTTATGTGTTTATTTATTACTACTAAAAGCTCGCAGAATAAGATGTTTGTGCTGGGTGGTTCTGTTTTGCACCTGCATCCCTCCGTAAAACCACTGAGGGAATTAGAGGGATTAAATTTTTTTTCTTTTTTTTTCTCCTTTGCAAATATTCTCCCCCTCCCCCTCTGTGGGGTTTTGGTAGGGGGCTGGGTTTGTTTGGGTTTTTTTTTTCGGTGTTTTTTTGGGGAGGGGTTGGGGTGGGGGGGGGTGGGGGGTTTGGGGGGGGTGATTGTTTTGGGGGGAGTATTGGGCTTTTGGGGGGGGTTAGGGTTTTTTTGGGTGAGAGTTGGGGGATTTTGGGGGGGTGGGGGGGGTGGTTTTTTTTGGGGGGAATGGGGTTGTTGTTTATTGGGGTTTTTTGTGGGGTAGGGGTTTTTGTTTTTTTTGGGGGGGTGGGGTTTGGAGGGGGTTGGGGTTTTTTTTGAGTTTGGGGTTTTTTTTGGGGGGTGGTTTTTTGGGAGAGTTTTGGGTGGTTTCTTTGGGAGAGTTTTGGCGTTTGGGGTTTTTTTGTTTGTTTTGGAGGAGGAGTTTTGGGTTTTGGGGGGGTTGAGGTTTTGGAGGGGTTTGGTGGTTTGGGTTTTTTGGGGGGGCGTGAGGTTTTTGAGAGTTTTGGGGGGGGTTGAGGGGTTTGAGGGTTGTTTTTGGAGGGTGGTTTTTTTGGCGTTTTGGGGGGGTTGTTTGGGTTTTTTTGGTGGGTTTTGGGGGGTTTTTTTGGGGGGGGAGGGTGTTTGGGGTGGGTTTTTTTGGGGTTTTTTTGTTGGTTTTTTTTTCCCAATGTGTTCTCTAATGGCATCTGTGTGGCTATTGCTGCAAAATGTCAGCGCCGGCATCCCTCTCTCTGTGTGTTCGTTCACCTTGGGAGCAGGATGAATTCAAAGGTCGAGTGGGGGAGGGGTGGGGGAGTGGAAATCACCTCCTGGGACCCAAAGAGCCCATCGTCAGCGGCAGAAGCTGCTGGAACTTGGCACGAACTGGGCTTTGTTGGCAAATGTGCCGCTTTCCCCTAGTAGAAGGGGAGGGAGCAAACAATGACGCCTTGCAGTGGCACGGCGCAATGCGCCTCCTCCAAATATTTGGGAGGTCAGTGTGGTAAGTCAAAAAGCATCTCTTGGACCCCCTGGAAAGGCAAAAAGGAGGTAAAGTAGTTGATGGTAATGGTAGAGTTGCCCCATGCCTTCCTTCAGGAGAGGTTTTACGATGAAGGATGCATAAGGAACCATCATGAGTTCCCAAAATACGTGGGGGAGCGAGAACTTGAGCTGTGAGAACATCCTGAGGCTGGTAGGAGCCTCATGGACCTGGTGGTCTCCCGTGAACCTGGTCAAGGGTTTGAGATGTCACCCCCTTTGTGGTCTTCCATTGAGATGCGTGGAGCAAGAGGGGAGATTTTGCTTCCCGAAGTGTCAGAGCCAGCTTTCCTGGCTGCCGGCACAACGGCTCGGTGTCACACCACGATGCCCAGGTGGCCACGTCGGATTTTCATGGGGTAGATGGGAATAGGGGAAAAAATATGGGATTTTCATGGGGTAGATGGGAATGGGGGGGGGGGGGGGGGGGGGGGGAATATGGGATTTTCATGGGATAGATGCGAAAAAATATGGGATTTTCATTGGGTACATGGGAATGGGGGGAAAAAATATGGGATTTTCATGGAGTAGGTGGGAATACAGGGATAAACTGGGTTCATGTGTCAAAGCCATGAACATATTCCGAATCCCTGGCACAAGTGGTGATGGTTGCTGCTCCGGACACAAGCTTGTCCCGCTTTGCAGCGTCAGCTTTCACAGCCAGGCAAACCACAGCAATTCCCACAGAGATCCTTTTCCTTGGTCACCTTTTTTCTTTTTTTTTTTTTTTTTTTCTTCATTTTAAGCCAACAGCTTTGTGGCATTAACTAATTGGCTTTAACTTTGTGGGAATTAAAGCAAAATAAATCCCCAGGTGGATGATTTTGTTGGGAATTAAAATGCAGCCGGTCGTCGTAGATGACTGGAGTCGGCTAATCCTGATTTGCAGCCGTTGAAACCGGGATTAGAAGCGGTCACACGAAGATTAAGTGCAGTCTGAATAATCTACGAGGAATGTAATTCAGATTAAATAGCTTGTGTTCTTGTCAAGGCAGCATGTTTGGCATCTCCGCGTGGTGTGCCCTTCCCTCGCCTTTCTTAGAATGAAAAGAAAACTGCTGCCTTGAGTCACAAATTTTCCCCAGCAGCTTTTTGTCTTTTTTTTTTTTTTTTTTTTTTAAAAAATTCCTTTTGTATTGTGCTTGGTGAACAGATATTCACATTCCACATTTCCCCACACCGTAAAAATGTGACGTTTATAAAGAAAATAGTTAAATTATTAACCAAAAATCCAGCCTTGGATAGGGGAAACAAAGTAAATCAGGGGGAAAAATTATTTATTTGTTCTATGTGCTAGAAATTGTGTTGTCCCATGGTGGGGTGTTGCTCACCCACAGAAGTGGAGCAAGATGAGCAAAGCGAGTGTTTTGGGCCTGAGCAGAGACAGAATCGCTGAAGATGCTCTCGGTGGGTTTGCTGGGAATTCAGAGTGGGAGGACCTCGTTGTCCTAGCTGGAGCAGTATCATCCTGCTGGCTCCAGGATGAATGTCCTACAGGGGTGTTGACTTCCATAGGTGCCTTCTTTTTCTTTTTTCCTTCCCTCTCTTCACGCAGTGGCTTTTCCCGCTCTCCAGGGCTCCTCTCCCCCGTTCCACATGGAGGGATGCTGCGGCTGCTGATGCTGACACATAAGCCGAGAGCCCAGACTTACCTTGGCACACGTCTGGTTACGCTCGGGCAGCCTCCTGGATCATCTTCTGATTCACTTCCCACTTAAAATGTGCTGGTTTTAAACCGCTTGGGGCTGTGCAGAACCAGGATAAACCACGATGCCCTGCAGCGATGCGCCAAGAGGCAGCCAGATGATGTGCCGGTTTGTCATCACCTTGATTCAGAAGAAGCTTGGTAGCTTGCCAGATTTGTGATGTTCATCAAAACCTCTCCGTTTTGAGACAGCCCGTTTGACCCCAGCGGGTAGTGCTTGGCAAAGACCTCAGTTGTACCGTGCCACCCCAGTGCAGGCTTCGTGGGGTGCCACGGAGGGGAGGGTGATGGTCAGGAACCTACGTGGCTCTCATCCATCGTCGTTGCAGGTGGTTTGATACACTCCCTTGTCCTCAAATGATGAAGGATTCAGGTTTACGCCGGTGCGCCGTCTTCTCTGCCTGGGAGAACAGAAGAATTTTGCTTCAAGGGTTTCATTAACACTTTTCCAGGTGATATAATCATTTATGTGAGAGCGGGAGAACTTGCTAAAGGGCTCTTAATGAGCCCTCTCCACTGTAATTTCATAGGATTGCAGCCTGGATAGTGCTTTTTCACATGTTAAAGCAGCACTTGCAACCCCAAATTAGCCCCCGGCTGCGAGCTGAGGGGTCATTTTCCACTAGAGAAGGAGCAGAGTAGCCCCCACCGCTTTCTGGTGGGCTCACCTGCTTGGCACAGGTCATGTCTGAGCCACCAGGTGCTGGTCTGCGACGCTCGCTCAGCATGCGGAGCCCTACAGCATCGTGCCCCTCTCTTCCCATTTAATGAGCATCCTTCAGCTGTAGCACCCTCCACGCGCTCTGGGGTTGTCGCTTTGGCCTCTTCGTGTGCTCGCATCCTTGCTCTCTTCAGCTGCAGTAATTATATGCCACAGATTGCAAATTGTGACCTCTCCGCCTGGCGTACATTTTCCTTGCGTCGGTCAAAAGATGTGACTTGGACGCTTCTCTGCGCAGAATTATGCGATAGACGCGCTCTGTCCCACTTTGGCCTTTGCACGATCCTCTGCTGCCAGGATCATGAACCCATTACAGTATTCAGATAATTCATCTTGCCCTCGGTAGTCTGATGCTTAACATGATGCTCTCAGAACTGGGGATGTGTAAGCGTCGCTCCACAGAGGGACAATTTCTTGGCCATCGCAAGAAAAATGCGGTGTGCGTGACATGCGGTGGGTCCAAGATGCAGCTTTAGGAGCAAAGCCACTCTGGTGCCTCCTTCCCAACGTCTGGCTTTTGCATTTTGGAGGCTTGATCCCAAGCGAGCCGTCTGGACGTACGGTCGCCTGTACATGGGAGAGGAGCCCTGTGCAAGCCATGTCTTGGACTTCACGGGGGGCATTTTGGCTACCAGGGTCCACCAGGGGTCTTGAGAGAGGGTGACTTCTTGTCTCTGCCAAGGCTGCGGTCCGTTCAGCGGTGGTTGCGGCTGCTTTTGCCTTTCGGAGCAATGCTTCTCCCCAGGTTTTTTGGACGTCTGTAGTTTGTGGAGTTGAGCTTAGGTCTGAGCTGTCATCTCCTCTGGCTCAGCCACAGGGAGTTACTCTTCTTATTGTGCCATGCGCTTTTTTTTTCTGTTGGTTGGGCTTTTTTGGTTTTGGGTTTGTTGTTTTTTTTTTGGCAAAGGATACTATTAGAAGATAAATGATGTTTAAGAGATAATCAGTACAATTAGAACAACAGCAGTAACGTAGATTTACTGGAGCAGTGCAGCTATTTATTAAGTCTAAGTGTGCAGGTCCTTAAATTCCAGTTGGGATTTTGTTTGTCTATTGTTCTGTTTGTACTCGGCATAATACCAGGGTTGGGTTCTCTGCCAGAAACAATTCGGAAGATAAACTGTTCCATCCATGAAAACTTCAAACAAAGGTGGTGGGTGGTTTTTTTTCGGGGTTTTTTTTTTTTTTCTTCCTTGAAGACAGAGTACTGGGTGAAACAGCCCCTGGTTTGTTTTTGGTTTTTTTTTCAAGCTGAGTTTGTGAGCATAAAGATGTGATGAAAAGGTCTGATCTGGCTTGATCTTAAAATTGCAGCTACCTTGTTTTTCCTCGTTGAGACATGAGCCTTCAGACTAATTTAGTGCCACTCGCTCCCTTAGCAAGCTCCGCTATTGTTACTTATTTTGATAGCGCCGTGAGGTTCTGCTTGCGTGTGCACAAAAGGCACAGAAGAGGCAGTTTTGCAGATAAAACAAGGTTACTGTAGCGCAGAAGGAGAACCTGGGTGGTTTTCCATCTGAGCAAGGAAGGGGAATAAATACCTTCCACATATGCAATATAAATATAATATAAAATACCACAGGCAGGATGCGAGCGCTGGAGCAGCCCTGCGGTCTGAGATCTCTAACCCCAATGCGAATTTCTACAGGTGCCACCCCGAAAATTTTAACTTGGGGTGTGTGGGCAACAGGGATGGTGAGAGATCCCCAGCAAACTCGCTAGCTGCAGAAGATTCAGGCTCCTAAAATTAAAATTTGCATTATTATTTCTTTAGCTGTCCCCTAATTTTATCCTTGCTTCTCAGGATCGTTGCTTTGACAGGTAGATGTTTTCCTCTACGTTTTAAAATTTGGAGAATTGCTGCTTACCAAAGTAGAATAATTAGAATCACTGAGGTTGGAAAAGACCTTTGAGATCATCAAGTCCAACCTTTAACCCAGGAGTGCAAAGTCCATGGACAAAGCACGCCCTGGAACGCTGCGCCCACACAACTCCAGGGACAAGTCTGGTGTCTCCACCACCTCCTTGGGCAACCTCTTCCCATGCTTGGCCACCCTTTTCCATGAAGAAATTTTCCCTAATATCCACTTTGAAACCTCCCCCGGTGTAGTTTGAGGCTGTTTCATCTTGGTTTGTTGCTTGTTCACTGGGAAAATAGATGGACCCCCACCCACCCCCAGCCTTCCTTCAGGACTTGTGTGGCTTTCCCTGCTTTTTTTTTTTAATTCTTCTAATAAAATTAGAGTCCATGTCCTTCAGCTCTACAGAACCTTATGAGCCCAGCAACCACGTTTATAACCCGCCTAAACAAACGCAAGTAGCAGCTAGCATAGACCAAATATTAATGGCAGGGTGTATTAAATAAATTAAAATATTAATGAAAATCAAATTTAATCATTTGAAAACTGGCGCAAGGAACATGCCGACCGCTTGCCGGTGGTCTCGGGAGTCCTAAGGACAACCTCCATTCCATTGGCTGGATGATAACTCTTTCCCTTGGATGTGACCTTAGCAATAACCGTCTTCTTGGAGAAGACTTGTTATCTTCTTTTTTTTGTTGTTGTTTTGGGGGGGCAACCAAACTTGTGGTTTTGGGGGGTTTGCATAGCTTGTTCACCAAGCAGGTTGGGAAATGCTACGCACCCGCCTCCACGAGCCGCTGAGATGCTGTGGCGCGGCTCTTCTCCAGCACCTTCATCCTTGGCAGGATGGAACCTCACGTCAGTCGCGTTGCCCACCATAGACATGAGGGAGTTGGTCTGCTGAAGGCATCCCAGCTCTTTGCTTTCTACATTATTTCCTTCCCTTTATTTCTAGTCATCAAACCAATGAGGAGGATGCCATCAATATATATATATATTTTTTTTTTTTTTAGGAGCCTGCCCTCCTCTTCTGTATTGTCATGGTCTTACTTGTTCTTCTGAATCTTGGGCTTTAAATTCTGCTGCTGCTCAGTCGTTCCCAGCTCGGTCCACCCACTGCAGTTACTGGCTTCCTTAGCAAGGCAATTAAACTGTCTATCAGGCTTCAAAAAGGCTTTTGCTGAGATTTCACCCCGTTCAGATCTGGCAGGAGTTTTGAAACAGACAGGTGTGTTTTGTTTTGGTGGGTTTTGGGGGGGGGGGGGGGGGGTTGTGGGTTTTTTTCTTTTCTTTTGAAATTCCTCATCCTTTCTTCACTTTCCTGTGCCAGCAGCTTATGTTGCCATCTCGCTGTTGACCCGTGATAACCCCTTCTGTGCCTGCTTAGCGGTGAACAGTCAAATCTATATTGCAATTTTTAAAAAAATTAAATAAATATATATATATATACACACACACACTGTGTTGGGGAGCTGCAGCATGGCCCAAAGTAAGGTAAAAATTGTGACTCGTCATGCGCCGGCAGTAACGATCCCCAGCAGCGGTGTCCTGACACTAATTAACCTTCCCTTGAACTCGCATTACTGGAAAAGCGAGAGATGAAGGGCACAGAATCCCCAACGCCGAGCCGCTGCAGGAGGCTGGCAGCAGCTTTTTAGGATGGAGATGTCTTCTTTTTCATCTTGGGGTGGCTTTAGTGGCCCAGATTCCACCTCCCAGGGCAAACAGCTGGGAACGATGCGGTCGTGCACTTTCCTGAATCCTGGAAGACGTGCATGACCCGACCCTGCAGCCCTTAAGGGTCGCGATGATCTTTGGGGGTTGATCCTGCTTTTGGATAACCACACAGATTTGGGTTCTGTAAGAGACTGCAGATGTTTGGAACCAAGAATTCCACCACCCTCCTCCCGTCACGACCAACTCCTGGAGTTTTTCTTCATTATTTCTGGCGCATCCGTGTTCTCCTGGAGAACTCTCCATTTCTCTAGTAGCCTAAAACTAACAAAAGCCACCTGCTAAATTCCCGGAGTTATATGCAAAACAGGATAAGCAGGTAGGAAAGTAGTAGGAAAGAAACTTCCACAGTCCATAAATAAGAGGGAAACCTCTCTTGACGTGTTGTGATGTGGCGCCGTGCGCTGGTGGCCAGGGCAAGCTTCTGTTGCCAGTGGCGAGCACTAAAACCTCATCTTTGAGATCTTTCTTCAGCATTGATTTTAAAAGCAGCACTCAGCAAGCATCAAATTATTAATCCAACTAGTAACTCCCCCGTTTATACCTCTTCAGGTGTTTTATTTTTATTTTTTTATGTTGCCCTACAAAGACACGTGATGTGAAAATGAATAAAGCAGAGGGGCGAGCCCTGGGTTGTGTTTTTTTTAATTACTGCAAGGGGAATGGGAAGGAGGAGCTGGAAAGGTGGGGAAGAAATGGGGAAGCTGTTGCAAGGCTGTGCGTAGCCCCCAGAATCTGAGTTGCCACCAGGTCCAGTTTGGCCACTCACCGTCTGTCGCTTGAGGGGCGGGAGAAGGGTCGGGCTGGTTTGCAGAGTTGCAGCTAAATGAGGAAAATTCCCACCTCAGGGGCCGCTGCTTCGTTGGAAACTGACCTCGTAGGAATCTCGAGGAGGATTTCATTTCCGTCAAATAGGTACGGCGTTTTAACTAGGACAGTACTCGTGGATGTGTGTGTGTGTGTGGGTCTTGGTCCAGTTCAGTTGCCGAGCAGGATGCGCCGCTTCCACGTGATGCCTGGTGGGATGCAGGATTTCAGAGCAGAGAGGCTCCAGCGTTTCCCAGGGGCTCGCTTTGATGGATCCTTGAGGGAAACGTCCGCGTACTGCTTGATTTGAAATATAGTCAATATAATGTGCTTTTGCACAGGCAGGATAAATAATATAATTCCTGCTAATGGAACCTATTAATAGCCTGGCATTTGGAGATAGCTTATGAGCCCTGGGTTGCGTGGTGTGGTAGATCTAAATTAATTTTATTTCCTGAGCTTTCTCCTTGGGCACTTGGGACATGCTGCCTTGTTTTATGCAGTAAACTGTGGAATCACGGAATAGTTTGGGTGGGAAGGGACCTTTCAAGGTCATCTAGTCCAACCCCCTCCGTAAGCAGGAACATCTTCACCCAGAGGGGGTTGCTCGGAGCCCTGTCCAACGTGACCTTGAACGTTTTCGGGGATGGGGCATCCACCACCTCTCCGGGCCACCCGTGCCAGTGTCCCACCACCCTCATCATACAAAAATTTCCTCCCTACGTGTAGTCTAGATGTTTGAGCCTGTGTTGCTTGTCTGCAGCTTTTAATTTCTGGAGGAAAAGAGTCTCTTAACAATTTTTGGCCAGTTTAGAAGAAGAGCTTCTGTGAAGATTATGTTGAGATTGGCTGCCCTTTCTGCTTTGCCATGCCATTCAATGTTCAATCGCTGCAGCTGCTGCCTCTGCCGCGATATTGTCACTCCTAATTCTTCTGATGAAGTGCAATTCTGGAAGAGAACATAACCTCTTAATTTCAGGACAGATGGCCGCTTCAGGTTGTCCACATCACTGCACTGTGAATCCCAAGGGAGAATCCATTCCCCCATGGGCTCCCTCTAATGAACGCGCAGGAGGTTCCCAAAAAGCAGCGCAGGGTGGTGCAGGTTTGATGCTCAGCTCAAAGGTCACTGTTCTACCTTCAGCTTAAGCTCCTCCCGTTTTCCACCAGGACAGAGACCCTTTTGTATTCCATTAAGGCGCTAAGAGCGATGTCCTTGTATTTGGTCATCCATGGAAATTAAAATAACAGCCAAATCCCCCCTAAAAAAAAAGCGGTGGCCGAGCATTTTTGCCCTGCTACCACCTCTTCACTTTCCAGAGATGGCCATTTCAGAATGAAGTTCATCTGAAAGAAAATTTTTCTTCCTTTAGAGCAAGAAAGCAATTTTTGGAGAACACAGGGCATTGACCCAAACAGCAATGGGAATGCGTGAAGCGCTGTGGTTAGAAAAGGCAATGGTCACACAGCCAGGGTGAGCAGTCCTCTAGTCTAACGCGTTAAGGTTAGACGTAACCTGTGTTAAGGTCACCTACACCTGCTTTGTTTGCCATCAAGTAATTAGATTTGATATTTTGTGTTTTGATATTTTTCTGTGCTCGCAGCTTGGTTTGGCACCATAGGTTTTTGGGAAGTTATCAGTAGGTTTTATGATTCAGAAAATTACTTTAAACCCCTGTCTGTGTTCTCAGGCAGATTTGTTGGGCACATCTTGCCCCGTGCGTGCGGGTCTCTGTGGGAAGCATCACTTAGGGGGTGAGCACACCGGCACAGGTGCAAGGGCGCTTGGTCAGCAGCAACATGATGCTGCGTTTGTGTGTTGTCCTGCACGCCTCACCTCCAGGCATTCCTCACCTCCAGGTATTCTTCAAGGAAGATGCTCCAGGGTGCTGGAGGTGGACAGCAGAACTGCTGAGGTCAACCACCACAAGCTGGGGCTGGGCTGGGAAAAGCTGGTGCATCCAGTGGCTGGAAGCTGGGGTTGATACTGGGGCTCTTCCCCGCCTCCTGGTTTTACTTGCATTGCTGAGTTACTTGCATTTACTTGCATTTCTGAGTTATTTGCGTTTACTTGCATTTCTGAGTTCTGATTTACACGTTTCTCCTGCACGCTCACCGAAACCTGGGAGGGTGTACGCCTTAGATACTGCAAAGGAATTGAATCTTGAATAGTCCAGTTTATTATTAATAGCTTACTCCAGTTTGGGATAATTAACTCACTGGAATGGAGTTAATTGTATAGATTGTTTCAGTAGAACACCAGAGTTACTATCTCAGTGCAGCCTCTGAACATTCTTGTTAAAAATATGGAGTCTTACCGAATGTGGAGCATCCTACGGAGCGTTCGTGGAAGAGGCGTTTACACGTGCTTCGTGGCTCTGGTGGGATGTGGTACCTGCAGGTCAATTATCCCATCAGTGATTAAAACACCTACTAGTTTCACACCGGCGGTTGTCGTGAAGGTGCTGTGCAGTTCTTCAGACTTTTCATTTCAGAGCAAGACGGATCGAGGAAAAATGGATTAAATGAGACAAAAAGATAGAAAAGACTTTGTTAGGCTTGTTCCCAAACGAGTGCCCGGCAATTAACTGCGCTTGGCTTGTTAACTTTGCTGCCGCTGCTTTTCTGACCCTTTGGGAGTGTGTGTTGCTTCAGTTCCTGGTTCTTTCTCTGGTTAGATCTGGCAATTCTGCATTTCTTTGTCACTTTTAATGCATTTATTATTTTTTTATTATTATTTCTGCTCTGCAGGGAGGGTTAGACGTGGTTTTAGGGAAGGCATGTAGCCTCCATGACCCTTTTATTAATTTTTTTCCATTAATGCATCCATTGCTATTTTCTCAGCCAAAACCAAGGCTAACGTTAGGACGTTTAGTTAGCAACCTGTGAAAAAAAAAAAAAAAAGTTTTGAGGTCACCGAGGTAAGGACAGCGTTGGACACGCTTTTATTTCTAACGTCTGCTCAACTGGGGTTAGCTGGAGTAGCACAACATAATTTTATGCAAATATAGCAAAAAAGGGGCTGGAGCTTTGCAATGGTTATCTCCCAGCAGCGAGCCGCCAGATTTCCGTAACGCTTTGCACAAAGTGGAACATCTTGTAGTGCTTTTGCAAAGCGTTTAATTACTGGTAATGCTGATGCTTGTGTTTCTCAGGCCTCACGTTGAAGGCGGCAGACAACGATATTCTTTACGTTTTAAAAACCTTGGAGAGCAACGCTAAGCTTCTGGAAGGTCAGGAAAAAAAAAATCCCAGGGGCATCCGCAGTGGAGTTCAACCGTACCCTTGTGTTCCTCAGCCTGCAGAAGTTATTTTCATAATATTTTAATAATAACTTTATTATTAAAAAGGAAGGCTATGATCAAGTAGGCTTTTAACAGCCAGGCTCTGAGGTGCTCAAACATTTCCACGGGGGAGGGGTCTGTGTTGTGTCAGTTTTTCCCTTTTAAGCTTTCCAGGGTGAGGATTAAAAAAAAAAAAAAAAAAAAAAGCGGTGGTGTAAGCATAGCAGTGGTGTAAATGTAGCGGTGGTGTAAACGTGGTGGTGGGTTTTTGCTCCAGAAGACCCTGTGCAAAGTGCCGTGCTTTAAAGCCTGGTTCCATGGGAAGTTTGGATCGTAGAAACCTCACGCAACCAGTTGGGGTTGGGAAGGACCTTCCAAGGTCGTCTGGTCCCAACCCCCCTGCAACAAGCAGGGACACCTTCTCCTGGAGTGGGTTGCTCAGAGCCCCATCCAACCTGGCCTTGGATGTTTCCAGAGATGGGGCATCTCCCACCACTCTGGGCAACACGTGCCAGTGTCCCACCACTCAACCACCCTGGTTCCCCCAGCCTGGCCCCACAGCAGAGATGCTGCAGCCCTCGGATCATCTTCGTGGTCCCCTCTGGACCCATTCAGGTGGGTCCGTGTCTCTCCCATGCAGAGATCCTGCTCAACTCCATGCAGAACGTAGCCAAGAGAGGTTGAACATCCCACTGGAGATGAAAACCAACGCGCGTCAGGAATGGTTCAGGCGTGGTTGATCCTTCCCATGCATAAAACAAGACCTTGTCAGTTAAATTGAATATTTACAGGGGAAGGGAGACGACTTACAAATACCATGAGAATCGTACCGCGGCGTACTCAACGGGCAAGAGGCACGACGTACCTGCTGCGTGTTGTATGAAGGGCAAAAAAAAATGTTTCCCCAACCAATTCCAGTTTCTACGTGTAGGGTAATTGTGCGAAATAACAATACCTGTGGAGCTGGGCTCCCTTGTGCTTGCCAGATGCTAAGGAAAAAAAATTAAAAAAGTTAAAAATGGAGCTTTCTGGTGCTTGTGTAGTGCCAGACAATTCCAAACACTCTTCAATTTTTCATACAAATTCACGTAGTGTGGAGCCTTCTGGGAGGATGAGAGTGGCGAGACCCTTATTCAATATTTATAGCGGTGCTTGCTCTTGCCCTGGAACACCAGCTCGTTTTCCTCTTGAGTTAGGTAAGTTCTTAGCGCTGGAAGTCGTTGCGTAATGTTATTATTAATTTTTGAATGTTGTGGATTTTTATTTTTTTTTTGGTGGTGGTGTCGGCTATCTCTTCCGATTTAACTGGAATAAGGTGTTTAAAGGAGATGGCTTGTTTTAAAATTATTATTTTTATTTAAAAATAATTTATTTAAAAATAAATGATGTTTAAAGGAGATGTACTTATGCAGAACATAAGCAGCCTGAAGGTGCAGCTACGTGTAGCGTGTAGAACCAGGTGGGGCATGGTACGAGCTGGTGATGTTTAACATCAAGAGGCACTCCCCGCCTCCTTTTCTACTCACAGGCTTGACCTCCAAGAGAAGAAATAAGTATTTAAAAAAAAACAACACAAAAATCCCCAAATCCCCAACCAACCACACGTGGCTACAAACATTTTTAAATATTCAGCCAAGCTGAGCACTGTAAAACACTCCTAAAGATGTTCAGCCCCCATGCTTCCCCGTTTTTATATATATATATATATAAAATATATACAAATATATATATCATATATATATATATAAAATATCTACTATATTCAATATATTATTTAATATATATATAATATATATTTTTTTAAAAGAAAATATATAAATACTTTGCCTCCAAACGCTGTCATTTAAGGAATTTCTCCGATGGCGGTGGGTGGGTGGGGGATAAATAAATAAATAAATCCTTTTTACTCCACCTGAGCCCTGCAGAAGCAGCCACCGTGGAGGATGGGTGATTAATTAATTGCTGAATCCCCCCCCTCCCCCCCCCCCTTGGTCTCCTGCTGGGGGTCACGATCCCCCCGTTAGAGCAAACGCGATTCAGCCGGTGTGTCTTAGCCCGGTCTGAAATGGAAAACTTTTTATTTGTTTGTTATTGCCCGGGTCGTAAAGACCAAGCATGTCATCACAAAGAGGCTGCCAAAATTAAGACAAGCTACAAAGCCGGAGTTAATTGCCCCTCGTAAATATTCTGCCTCCGCTGACAGCTCCTGCGGGATGCGTTGCGCCTTTCGCGGTTTTCAAATCCCATTCACAATTGTTAAAAAAAACAAAAACAACAAAAACAGACATGCACAACCCCCCAAAAAAACCCACCCAAACCTAAAACACAGGCTTGGTTTTGTTTGGGTTATTTATTTTATTTTTTAAAGCCTTCTCCCCATCCTTCACCAGGTTTAATTCTAGCAATAAGCAAAGCTCTAGAGGCTCAGGCTCCCGGCGTCGGTTTGTCTCCTTAGGTGACCTTTTTTCTCCTGCAAGATTTAAAACCAACACCTTATCAGTCCTTTTTGGCTGCTCTGGAGTAAATTTTGCATTTTAGTGGGTTGGTTTTTTGGGTTTTTTTTCAATTTTTGATTATTTTTTTAATATTATTATCATTACTACTTTCCCCACCCCCCTCTGTTTTTTGATGTTGTTTGTAGGACTCCGTTGTCTCACTGCATTTGCAGGATGCCAATGAGCTCACCCTCCGGCTATCTCAGCTTTTCCATCCTCTCCTTCTTTCTGGGAGGACGATGAGCATCCCGCAGATGAGGTGCTCTCTGGAGGCCAAGAGTTGAGTGGCTTTTGGGTTTCGCCTCCTTTATAGCAGATGCTTGTGTGATTATAGAGATTTATTCCCTTTCTTTTGCGGATTTTACGTCTATCCATCTGTCCTGCTGGAGCACTTGAGCCTCCCTGTGTAGAAAGACCACAAAAAAAAAAAAAAAAAGGAAAAAAAAACCCGAAACTCTTTAATTCTCCTCTTCAACTACAAAGCCCAGATCAGTCTCGTATCTGAGGGATGCTTAGTGGTCAGGAATTAATTGCGATACAGAAATATCGTCTCTTGTGGCGGAGGGGCCCCTTGCACGGGATTCATGTTTCAGAAGGGAAGAGTAGCCTTTTAAGCATTGTGTGGCAGATTATGGCCTAATTAAATATTTAACATTTAGTTCTGAAGGGAATGGTGGTAATTTTTGATGCTCAATTTGCTGCAGCCTTTGAGGAGCTCGATTTTTTAAATTTTTTTTTTTTTTCCTTCCCCCAAACGCTTCTGAATCCTTTATCTACAAAGGTCAAAGTGACACTTCAACATGCTCGTTTCTTTTATTTCCCCAGCCCGCCGCCTCTTTTGTGTTTAGAATAAAAATGTCAATCTAGATTAACCTTTGGCATCCTCTTTGTCCTTCAAAGGCAGCGTATCAGCTTTTCTACATGCCCTGGCCGGTGACAAATGCAGCGTAAACTGGAATAAAACTCACGCACACCATCACGTGGCGGCACGCTAGCTACCTTCACACAGTGATTTTTGGTTTGCATGGGTGCCTGAAGTGTGTATTAATTGTTTTGATGAATTTTTAAATTTTTTTTTAAATTAATGTGCCATCTTAGAATATACGCTCAGCAAGCTCCGTTGGATGGAATTGCTTCTCCGTGCGTCTTTGCCTTGCTACAAGATTTTTTTTTTCTATCTGCAGCACAAATAGGCTTCTGGAATGCCATCCCACTAATTAAGGCAAATTAAGAGTGATGGCAGATCTTGTTGGGGAAGTTCCACGTGTAGCGTGACCCATCAGGAAGAAGCACACTGGGTTGCGAACACTCTTGATGGCTTTATGTTAGTAAAGGGAAACCCTCCGCCGCCCCTCGCACCGGTGGGATGCTCTTATAGGCAGCGGTCCTGACGGGCGCGTCAGTGCCCGGCAGGTCTGAGGTGGAGAGAGGAGCTGGGATGGAGGAGAACCCAAGAAGTGGCGTCTTGGCAGCATCAGGACCATCGCTAGGAGCTGTTTGCCGCCCCTCCCCTGCATCTCTGGGCTGTGATGCTGAACGATTTGGAGAAAACAGACGAGTTGTCCATGAGCACAAAGGTTCAGGGATACCTCATGCTTGTAAATTTGCAATTTTGTCCCTTTGAGTAGGGCGCAGGGATGTGCCAGTCTTTACATCTGCCATATATACGTGTTTAACGGGCTTGTTTCTTATTGATTGATCTCAGCGAGGTTTGTTTTGGGTTTTTTTTTTTTTTCTTTTTCCCCTACAAACTTCTGATGTCATGGCACCTATAGCTTCCAGATTTTCTGCATTCATCAGGGAGGGCGGTTGGGACTGATCCTGCTTCAGGCTGATAGAAGAAATTGCGAGCCAGGAGGAAAGGAGCTCACAGTAAGCTTTGGAAAATAGTTCTGAACAATTGCAATTAAAAAAAAAAAAAAAGTTGTTAATCTTGATGCCGGGGGGTTTATAAGTCTCTTTGGAAACGGCTCCATGCTGGGCAGGAATACATGGCTTTGTGGTAGGGTTTCATTATTTCATGAGGCATGCAACAGAGACTGGCTTTTTTTTTTTTTTTTTTCCTCCTTCTTCCCAGCTCTGCGGTGGATTTAAGTCCCAGCAGAAGGTCGAGGCGATGGGGAACCACTGAATAAAACCTGAGTGTTGCAAAAGCAGAGCCCTGCCACATGTAGGTTGCATTTTGTTGGTGGTTCTCCATCCTGCTTCACTTGCCGTGCTGCCTGCGGGCAGTGGATGCTCTTTGCAATGGCAGTCGAGCTTGTGGGGCTACCAAAATTAGTTGGAATTCGGGGTCCTGCTTTGATAGATTATGATTTTTCTAGAAACAGGCAAGGAACGTGTCGAGTGGCACAAACCAAGGAGTTTTCTGCTTATCTCAGAACCTCAGCTTGCCTCTGGGCTGGTGGTGGCTGAGCCCTGCCCCGAAGCCACACGTGCATCCAACATTCCGAGGATGCTCAGCTCCCACCTGACAGCCCTTGCAGCCCAGCATGGCTGGTCCTTTGTAGGTGCCGCTGCTTTAGAAACGCTTGGAGCTGTCAGAGATAAAGGCAGTCGCGTGCTCTCGAGAGACGTAAATGGTGATGGAGAGGGAGAGCGAGGAAGTATCGCTGCCGGTTTTCGGCGCAAAAGGCTTCCTGGTGGCTAACGAAATGGCTTTCAGTGATGCCTCGCAGAGCTCAGCTGCTAAAGCACACTTTGTTGGGTTACAGAAGAGTCTTGCCATCCCGTGCTTGATGGATGATTGCCATCCATGATTTTGCTCAAGCATACCTCCGTTAGTGCCAAATGCAGTCGTTCAAATGCATTAATCCTAAACTAACCCCAGTGTTCCCGTTAATTCCTCAAATGCAAATGAGTGGGACCGCAGTTTAAGCGCGAAGAGTCTTTCCTTTTAAGCAAAGACATTTATTTAAAGTCTGAAACGGTTCGAAACAGCCTCCTCGTTACTCAGGATTAGATTTTGGGCATCCACAGAGGGGTAACTCGATTTATTTTGCACCGTGCAAAGACAAAAGCAATTGTGAAAAGGGAAAAGAAATAAATCGTAACATCCTGATGTTCTGTTGATCTCCGCTCCCCGGTACAGAGTGGGGAAGGAGAGCAATTAGCTTGACAAAAGTTGCGCGGAATTGTGTTGCTCGGGGGCTAATCTCCAGTGCGCTAACCCGAACAACCGGGAGGAAAGGAAGCTGGAGAAGCACGAGATGTTTCTGTAGAAAGGGAGACCTGTTTTTCTCTGCAACCCGCTTTCTTCATATTGAACCAAAGGTGATTTTCATCTGAATATTATTCTTTTGTTAACGTACTGTCTACAAATACTATCATTTCTTTGTCAGCGTAATGACATACTTGCCTGTGTACATACCGAGCATGCAATTTTATGCTTGTTAGACTCTGAATGGTGGGAACGGTGGTGGCATGGGATTTGTAATGAAATTATTGTCTGCCAGCCTTGTTATAAGTGTCATTAGCTGTCACCAATTGTAAAACATTTTTGGCTGGTGAACAGGTGGAAACAGCAGAGTTGGTAACACTTAGTGTTGAACATCTCCTCCGAACAAACGCCCGATAGTAGTAGGTGATCACTTCATGACTCTATGTTTCGTGCCATAAAAATCCCACTTTTCCCTCTTCCAGCCATGCAAGATAGAAGAGCTGATGCATAATGATTTCTTTGTAAGGCGGCGGCTCTGCGATGCCTAGTATCACAACCCGACGTTGATTCAACAGTGACTCAAAGCGGAGAACGCTCCAACCTGAGTCATCAGCAGCATCTCCTGCAGCTGGTCCTTATGTTCATCCCGGTGGGTTCCCGTGCTGCGGGCAGCGCTGTTGGGTTTGAGGTCGCGATTCACGTGGGATGGGCGCCGGGATGACATTTTAAGAGGATGCCAGGAATTGCTGAGAGATGCTTTCTCGGTAGGGGCAGCGGGTGGCACCGGGGGAAGCAGCTGCTCTTCTCGTCACGGCAGCAACAGCAGTCTATAGCGTCCGCGATGCGCAACGTGACGTGGTGTAGCGGTGGGCTCGGCAGCATTCGGTTTAGGGTTGGACTCGATGGTCCATCCTTAAAGGTCTTTTCCAACCTGGGTGATGCCGTGATTCTGGATTTTTATCGCCGCTGAAGGAGCCTGCAAGCGAGGTCAATGGTTTTTTTATCTTATTGTTCCCTGCTCAGTCTCTCTCAGTGCAGTGCAGCGTGCCAGTCCTCCACAGATCACCCCATGCTTAATGTCGCAGCTGAATATATTTCCAGATAATATCAATTACTTCATCGATTCATCAGACTAATCAATAATCAAATAATATAAATTAACCAGAGTGCGGTCTGGCGAGTGTGAATTAATATTCTGTCATGATGACGAGAAAGGGAAAGCCTGCAGAAGTGGTTTCAGAAGGCAGTATTAGGTGGAATTATTAGTACTTATTATTATTTATTAGTAGTATTTATTAGTCATATTTATTATTAGTAGTAGAGAAGCTGCTGTAGCGTGTGCGGCAGGTTCTGGTGGGTTTTGTTCAGTTTGCATTTTGACGGTGGGATGTTACGAGCCAGTAAATCCCAGCTGCTGATATTTCTTCTGCTTTATCCTGAAGAAGTCCCCAACTGGGGACTGCGCGCGTGTGGTTTTGTTGTAAAACCGGAGACACACACCCCAGATCTCATTTTCCAGCCTTGTAACGGTGACCCAAGCGCACGGGCGCAGCGCTGGCACTTCCAATTGTGATGCTAAAGCTCCTTCCTATGCAGGAGGTTTTATTAATTCATAGCGAGATAATTCTGCAGAACTCCAGATTCTCCTCCGCAGAGAAAACTCTGCCGTTCTCCAGGTACTTCCCGAACATTTGCCTTCCAGCTTGGAACATCAGGAAAATTTTCACAGCCCCATTAGGAAAGCTCACGTAGCAGTGGTGGAACTGGGGGGGGGTGGGGGGGTGGGGGGGTGGTGGCCATTGCAGGTGGATCCCTGGCTGATAGCAACTGGGATTCTGCTCTGGGAGGCACTGGGAAAGGGCAGCGTTGTCCCTTTCTGCCAACAGCGAACGCTTCTCTCTAAGGTTTATAAATCCGTGGCAAATGTGCTGGAGCTTGTGGAAGGGAATGATGATTAACAGAGGACTCGGCGCGATGAAATCGGTCCTTCTGAACAGCCTGACCGCTACCGAGTCCCACGATTAATGATGTTAATTCTTTTTGCACGTGGTAAAATCGTTGGTTGTTTTTTTTTTTTCCATTTGCTTTGCAGAGATAGCAGGCGAGTACTTGCGGTATGAAGAATCGTTTCGCATTCAAAGACTTAAGTCATAGGTTTCTAACGGGGGGTGGGGTGGGGTGAGTTCCCCTTCCTCACATCTGACCTTCTCTTACCCTCCTGCCGCTGCTTGTTGTCACTCTTCCATTAAGACGGCTCGAAGAGAATCCGTGAGTCTTTTTTTCTTTTTTTCATGGTGTAACAGAGCTGTCCCAACGTATTTCCTCATAGAGATGGAATGTTCCATAGTGATGGAACGCGTGTAGCTTTCCAGTGGTGATACAACAATTCCTTCGCAGTTCCTGTGCAGCAGGAAAATGCTGCTCCGACAGCCTTGACCGATAAGGCGAGATCATCCAAGAGGTGCCGTGAAACCTGGGACATGCTGGGACGATTTCTTCTTGCAAGGCAGGCTGGAGGCAGATAAGCTTGGAATCCTGGGCTGTAAATCTTCATCGTCCTTAGGTTTGTTCGGCACGGAGGGCTGCAGGGGGTTGTTGCTCCCCAGGTGCAAGGCTTTGCACTTCTTCCCCTTGTAGGACTTAATAAGAGCTGTCAGCTTCTTTCTGCAGCCTGTCGAGATAAGCAGCTAGTTGCGCTGAATTCATCGGCAGAAATGCCAGAACTCGCTGGTGTTCTGTAATCATCGCTCGGAATAGAGCCGCTAATCTCACGAAGGGAAAAATCATAAATTTGTTAATTATTTTTGGGAGACGCTACGGTCGCTAGTTCAGTGAGCGCAGGGTGAATCATCCTTGCTGATGCTTGTGCGAGTGGTTTTACTGGAAAACACATGAACGTGGGGCTGGGGTGGGCTGTGGACATCCCCCGGTGTCAGGTCACGGAGCGTTGCGAGTGCGATTTGTAAACCCAAATGTGGACGGTGGTGGGAGGATCTGGGGGAAGTTTGGTGCAGGGTTGGCTGAAGTGATCCCGAGGTGGCTGGAACCCCCTGCAAGGGTCGCACGCCCCTCTCCAAAGGTGCCGTGCGATGGAAGAAAGTGGCCATCGCCTCCGTGTTACACCAGCACGAGTAGGATCCTAGAATCATCATAGAAGAGTTTGGGTTGGAAAGGACATTTCAAGGTCAGGGACATCTGCACCCAGAGCAGTTTGCTCGGAGGCCCCGTCCAACCTGACCTTGAACACTTCCAACGATGGGGCGTCTCCCACGACCCTGGGCAACCCGTGCCGATGTCCCACCACCCTTGTAAAACAACTTCTTCCTTATGTCTAAGCCCGAATCTCCCCTTTTCGATGTAAAACCATTCCCCCTTGTCCTGTTGCAACAGGCCCTGCTAAAAAGTCCATCCCCATCTTTCTTACAAGCCCCCTTGAAGTATGGAAAGGTTCCATAAGGTCTCTCCAGAGCCTTTTCTTCTCCAGGCTGAACAACCCCAGCTCCCCCAGCCTGTCCTCATAGCAGGGCTGCTCCAGCCCCCTGCCCATCTCGGCAGTCCCCCTGGACCGTGTCTCTCCTGTGCTGAGGACCCCAGAGCTGGGGGCAGAATCATCTCCCTTGACCTGCTGGCCAAAGGTAGGAAATGCAAACACGGTGCTAAAAATTCTGTTGCAAAGTTCTGTGCCTGAGGGCTGCCACCAAGCTGGTTGTGTTTCGTGCAGCTGGTGCACGAGTTGGTTGTGTTTCATGCAGCTTCTGCACGAGTTGGTTGTGTTTCATGCAGCTGGTGCATGAGTTGGTTGCGTTTCATGCAGCTGGTGCATGAGTTGGTTGCTTTTGATGCAGCTGGTACATGAGTTGGTTGTGTTTCATGCAGCTGGTGCATGAGTTGGTTGCTTTTGATGCAGCTGGTGCACGAGTTGGTTGTGTTTCATGCAGCTTCTGCACGAGTTGGTTGTGTTTCATGCAGCTGGTGCATGAGTTGGTTGCGTTTCATGCAGCTGGTGCATGAGTTGGTTGCTTTTGATGCAGCTGGTGCATGAGTTGGTTGTGTTTCATGCAGCTGGTGCACGAGTTGGTTGCGTTTCATGCAGCTGGTGCATGAGTTGGTTGCTTTTGATGCAGCTGGTGCATGAGTTGGTTGTGTTTCATGCAGCTGGTGCACGAGTTGGTTGCGTTTCATGCAGCTGGTGCATGAGTTGGTTGCTTTTGATGCAGCTGGTGCATGAGTTGGTTGTGTTTCATGCAGCTGGTGCATGAGTTGGTTGCTTTTGATGCAGCTTCTGCACGAGTTGGTTGTGTTTCATGCAGCTGCTGCATGAGTTGGTTGTGTTTCATGCAGCTTCTGCACGAGTTGGTTGCTTTTGATGCAGCTGGTGCACGAGTTGGTTGTGTTTCATGCAGCTTCTGCACGAGTTGGTTGCGTTTCATGCAGCTGGTGCACGAGTTGGTTGCTTTTGATGCAGCTGGTGCATGAGTTGGTTGTGTTTCATGCAGCTGCTGCATGAGTTGGTTGCTTTTGATGGAGCTGCTGCATGAGTTGGTTGCTTTTGATGCAGCTGCTGCACGAGTTGGTTGCTTTTGATGCAGCTGGTGCATGAGTTGGTTGCTTTTGATGGAGCTGCTGCATGAGCATCGCTCCGCTGGAAGTCAGAAAACCCCACTGCTTGTTAAGGAAAGCAGCCTGAAGCCTGCAGGGACATGTGCCACCTCTCACAGGTATGCTTATCGGGATGCCGCGGCTCCTGGCACCGCAGCACTTCGGCAGCGTGCCATTCGTAATTGGCCCCTTTTTGCTATTTTTAGCACCGGTGCCTTAGATCGCTGGCTTCTAACGCGGAGGCTTGTGGAGCTTTGGGCAGCCCCTTCTCCCTCTGTTTTAGCAGCAAGTGCATTAACAGAACATTGTGAAGAGGGTTTTACACGGGCATGCAAGTCTGCATACCTTTTTTTCTCCTTTTTTTCTTTTTGTTCTCCCTCTCTGTCTTTTCCCCTTCCTTTTTTCTTCCCCCCCCCCCCCCTTTTTCTTTTTCTTTTTTTTCCTTCTCTTTTTCTCTCTGGCAGAAGAAGAGTTAATGGCTGGTTGCAGCAAGCTGTCCTTTAGGAAGGGAGCGAGCAGCAGGCAATGCGATACCTGCTTGGGATGAGTTTTATTCTATATGTTCCATCTCTCTCTGTATCCATACTGCAAAGCCTTGATGAAATTCACGGGTTTGTGGACTTCCCACCCTTAGCGATCTAAATCACTGCAGATCAGAGGGCAGAAAGTGCTGTGGTTCACTAAGGTTTTGTGCTTCCAGAAGCTTCCCCATGCAGTATGCACCCCTGAGGCTGATACTTGCATGAGCTTGGAGGCTGGTGTGCGGTGAGACGTGAAACCAGGGGAACCAAGGGGCTGACAGGGGGCTGCAGGTTGGTGAGGAGCTGGTGGAGGTGGATCACCTGCTGAATGTGAGCAGGGGGAGAGCAGGAGCTGCAACAGCATCTGCTGAGCGTGGTCTGCAAGGAGGAAGGTGGAATATCCATCTACCCACCACCTCCCAGCGCATCTTCCGCCATTCGATACCTCTCAAAGCAATTTGTGGTTTCCCGCGTGTGGCAGGATGCTGGAAGGGGGTTCGGAAGGAGGAGAGGTCAGAACTAGACCTCTGGTGTGTTTTATGCTGGTCCAAGCAATGAAGGGTTTATGTGAGGCGTGGCGTGGCAGCCCACAGCTTCCAGGTTGGTTGGAAAGCTCTTCTAGAAGGCGTCACAGTTCGTTGCGACAACAGGAGACTAAATTAACTGTAGAAATTAGGACCGTGCTCAAGTGACCAGGGAAGGCTGCAGAGCGTGCAGGGACGGGTCTTTGTCTATCTGAATGCTCAGTGTTAAACATCTGAAGGGCAATTAACCATGCCGCAGTTATTATCTGTCCGTATCAGAATGAAGTCCTACGTGATGGAGGCTGAAGACCCTTGACTCACCTTCCCATCCTCTCCACCCGGAGAAGGATGTTTTATGGCATTTTAATGTTGCGGAGGTTCAAGTATGTCTAGAAGCTATCCACGAAAGGTCTGCTCAGGCCCTTCTAACAAGATTTCAGTTTAAGCAGCAAAAGTTCCCCTTTTCGGTGTCATAAAGAGCCGTTTGTGTTTTTATAGTCTTGTAAAATGTGTCACCAGATTGCTTCAAGACTATCCTAAAATAAAAATTCCAAGAACATCTTTGGGGAGTTGAGAGAGTCTAAAAGCTGTGGCTGCAGTTTGGTACACGGTGTTTGCAGAGAAGAGTCCTCCACTTCCATCATGCCTTTCTTCCTAAATTTCCAGGTGCTTAAAGACCATTTTTTTTGCTTTGATATAAGGCCACGATGTTTCCATCCTCCTGGTGGGAAGTTCTAACCAGGACCCGTTTTCTAATACCAAGCTACAAACTTTGGGGGTTTCTGCTGGCATTGATCCACCATACCCAACGGGGGCCAAGGACCTGTTCCATCAGGGATCTAATTTGCCTTTCCTGAGTAAGAAGGTGTGATCTAAACTCTACAGCATTTTCCTACTGGGATCATCACGCCTTTCCCTTGAAGGAATGTTTTTGAGCATCGTAACAAATCAAAGAATCAACCTCCGAGAAAAACGCGCGTTCATCTTAAATTCACCGTCCCATCGGAACAATGTGCTTTATGTGTTTCCTTTTTTTGTTTTTTTTTTTTTAATGTGTCAAAGGGGGGATGTTAAGGGTTGGATAATCCCCAACAGTCCTTGCACAAGTGGGAATTCTCTGCAATTTCCCGGATGCTGGAAGAGCATCACCTGCAGCGTGAAGTTCAGATCGGCCAACGGCGCAACTCTTTTGTGCACCCCGGTACAAGAAGCAGCAGGCGGTGAAACCAGCAAGGTAAAACCGATGTGTAAAATCAGTGGGACTCAGTAGTGAGGTGTGTTGCAATTCATAATAGATCTTCCAATCAAGAATGAATGCTTCTAATTACTAATATTGGCTTGTGTTTGAGCGTAGCCTCCATGAAGGATACACAGCATCGCTAAGAATAGATCATTTATCGGTGCGGTAGCTCTGAAGCAGCATTACCTCCAGGCTGCCTGCACCAGAAGCTGCTCTGTCCTTAAATAAAAAATGTCAATATATATAATTCCCCCTCTGCTTTTCGTCAAGTACATCTTCAGGAGACCTTGGACCATTCATCAAAACCCACAGGAGCTATTTCAGTTTCCTCATTTCTATCGGCGTCCTGGCTGCCTCGACCGTAGATTAAATGGCTCCAGCTCAGGATTTTCCGTGGGGGGATAAAAGATCAGCAGAGCTCATCATGACCCTCGGAGGAAGGAAGGAGATGGAGGGAGGGAGTGCAGGTAGTCACACGATAAATCCACGAAGCGTTTAACCTTTTGGTGGTAATTCCTTCTGTACCTTCCTCGGGATACGGTACGGACTAAAGCTTAGGAAACGGAACAGAATCCAGCTTTGGTTTGGGATTTTTTTTTTTTTTGCGGGGGGACAAACCCAAGGGCAATGAAACAGCCCAACAACAAAACAAACAAACAAACAAAAATTATTTTGGGGCCTGCTGATACAGATGGCTGAAATAAGTGAGACAAAAAAAAGAAAGAGGTGAAAGTTCTTGCGGTGCTTTTACTTCTGGTTTTCCTGTTCCGCACCACTGCAGTGCGAGTTAGAAATGTGATTTTTTATGTGTTATAAATATAATTCCCCGGTGCCATCGACTGGAGGAGGGGTAGGCAACAACCATGCGCAGGTGGGTATTGTTTGTGCCACCTTACGATGAGAAAGGAAAAGGCAAACACGTTCCCTGCATAGCTGACGTGTCTGAGAAATAACGTGAAATAATGAGAAAAAAAGAAAAAAGAATAAATATTCTATGTTTCGTTATATTTAATAGTCAATGGTTTGATTTTCCTGTTAACGCTGTGAACTAAATTAGGAAAAAAAAATGAAAAAAAATGACCACCAAACCCTGCTAATATTAATTATCGTGGTGATTTGGGCGAGCAGATTTGCAGCTCCTCTGCTTTATGTCCAAGCGTATCCAGAGAGGTATTTCTTGGAAATTTAAAAATTTTAATTTTAAATTAAAAAAAAAAAGGGGGGGGGGGATTAGCAAGGCACTTCTTGGACAGTTGTTGGATGTGTTTCTTTTTCTTGCTCATTTACAGGTGGGGCAAGCATCCCCAAATTAAGTGCATTATGACTTGCTGGTGAATTAAATAGACTTTATTTCCAACGTGGTGGTTAATTCTGGATCAGAAAAGGGCAACGATAAAGCCTCCCTCAAGAAAAAGCTGCTTTTTTTGGTGGTTTTTTTTTTCCTTCTACTGATGCAGATGGCGAGCACCTGCCTCGTGTGATGAGCAGGTTGTCACGGCAGTACGACAATCAAAAGAACCATGGAAAAATGTGGAAAACCAGCAGGAGGGCACATCTTGGAAGAGGCAGAGATGGAGGGGGTGGCTGCGTTAGCCACGCCACATCTGGGTGTGGAGTGGTTGGGGGCTGCGCTCTACACGGGAGTCAGGAACCCCATTCGGTGGGGGACGAGCCGAAAAAACACAGAGGTAGCTGCATCCCTGAAACACCACGGAACGATGCAGGTGGATGCCGAATAGACGCAGCGTAAACGGGGATAGGCTGGAAACCACGGACCCGAGTATATTTCGCTAGTAACGGCAGTCAGATGAATAGCGGGGTGCAAGGGAAGGAAGCGGGTTACGCTGAAATAAATGTGTTGCATCGAAGAAAGGCGCCGTTCCCTTGCAAAGGCACTTGATAAAGGACCAGGTTTTTTGGGTTTTTTTTGAAGATGGAATTTCTTCCTTAAAGCTGGTGAAATAGTATCTTTACGCATCATTGTTCACACCGTGTTTGTGTTTTGCAGAGGGTAAAAAATCTCTATACCGTGGTACCGACTTAAAGCTGTCAAAAATCTGTTCTATCTACAGCAGAGGCAACTGGAACTCTTCCCAGCGGAACACCATTAACAGGCCAGGAGCTGGGAATAGTTGGGACTCAATATCCTTTCCTTTAAATATCATTTCAACTACAAATGGCAACCGGTGGTAACCTAGTAGTAGGAAAATAGCAAAGCCCCCTGTGTCTCTGCACGCACCTTGAACCTGACCCCCTGTTGTAGGTCCCTTCCAACTGGAACTGTTCCATTCTGTAGGTCTTGATTACTTTGGAATTAAATGCCTTCCTCAACTGATGATTTTTTTGTGCAAACTTCAAGCTGCGGATGGTAATTGAGGAGATGAGTCAAGAAGCAACAGTTCAGAGAAGTTTCCCCACCCCCATGTCCTACATCTGTGTCTTTTAAGTGTGAAATACATTTCTTTGACTGCCTTCTGTTGAGGTGGCGGGTATTAAACTGTCTTTAAAAATATTGCTGTATTATCAGGCCATCAGGTGTGTTCCTGACGTGGTTTTTAGGCTTTTAACATGAATCCAGAGCAGTGGCGGTTAACTCCCTTGCACGCGGCTTTTCTTTACGAGTCACAATTTCCTTGCAACGCGTCGCGTAGTTTGTAAGAGCAATCGCACCCTGGTCATGGTTGGCTGTAAAATCATTAATTTTAGTGCCGTGGTTTCACGTTAGTAGCATTTAATTATTTTTTAACGGAGTAATGTTTTAAGGGAAGTGGGTTTGTACTGGTTTCTTACAGCCCAGGTGGCAGTTAATCCACTAAAATGGTATTAATATTTGCTAATGACAAAATGAAGGAATTGCAATGTTGCACAGCAGCCTGGTTTCAGATAATTGCACATCCCTTAATCGTTTGTACCTAACAGGAGTGAAGAGATGGACGCATTAGAAGCGAGAAGGGTTTGGAGTGCAGGATGGAGTGATGGCAGAGATGGGTTTCTTTCAAAAAGGCGAATATTTGAAAGATGAAGCTTGTAGTGGACCATATTAAATATTATGAAAAATGATCAGGAAGCGAGAAATTACTAAGGGGATGCTCGTTAGGAAAAATCATAAGCATAAAGTGAACTAGCTTTGTGCAAAACTCTACCATAGGACCCTCACACCGTGCTCTAACCATTCAGAAGTTTTGGAGAGGGTTTGGTTGATGGCTTTTTCATTATTTTTTTTAAAATTTTCTCTTTTTTTTTCTCTTTTTTTCATTTATTTTTTACAAAATTCTTTGCAGTCACTTGATCAGAATTGCATTCAAGATTGACCTCTAATAAGACAACGCGTAGCACTGGTTAAAAGGTTTAGACAGAGTTTCGTGCTCTGTGAATTGAAATAATAATAATGTGTAAGCAGTGGGTTGATTTAAATAACCTTTTTCCCCTTCTGTGGAGCTCTAAATTTGATCTAACCAAACTAATTTCCAGGCTCTGCAACTGTCATGCCGCAATTCTGGATCTTAAAGATCCGTCAGCCTGTAAAAGAGCTCTGGCTCGTGGAAATCATTAAAGTAAAACAAAACAACAACAACAAAAAAAAACCAAAACAAACAAACAAACAAAAAAAAAACCCCACAAAACAACCCACAAACCTACCGTAAGGATCTTTTGCACCCCTGTAATCAAAGGTTTCGGTGGTCTCTTTTACAAATAGCTGACTCAGCAGATTTTGCCGTTGACCCTTGCTTTGTGCTACACCCAGAACCTCACCTTATGCCATGTTTCTTGCTCTCAGGGGTGGTGGTTGACTGGTTTTGCACCGTGTTTACGTGCTGTATGAAGGAATTATGACATCAAAGTCACCAGCTGTGATCTCTCGTGCGCTGCAGCTTGCGCGTGATGCGAAGCCACGTGTGCTTGCCTGCAGAAACACCACACCCCTTTAGTTAGGAGTAGGATTGGCCAGCTGAAGTTTGGAAATACCAGGACACTCACACGGAACACATAGTTTCCGTATGTTGTAGACTGGGAGGTTTACCTTTCCTGGTTGCTCAAGTCGCCACGCTTCAAGCTTAGCAATTTTCCAGCCAGCTGGAGGTAAAATAAGAATGAAAATCTACCCTTGGTATAGCAGGCAAGCATTTCCGAGACAATGGGAAAGAACTTGGCATAGGCAAGATTTCACAGAGGTAATTTCATTGACCAAAGCCATGTGCAATTATGAAATTTATTTTTCTGAAGCTGCTACCTGTGCCACACAGAAAAAAAAAAAAAAAAAAGAAAAAAACAATATATACCTGCTTCTCTGAGCGTGGCTTTGCTTTTCAAAAATGCCTTTGAAGGTATTTCTCCTCCTTATTAGAAGTTTTAGATCTTTGCCACCTCCTGAGAAAAAAAACCCAAACCTTGTCCTTATTAACACCCATTTCTGCAAAGAGCTCAGTCCTCGGAGGGGCACAGTGAGCTGGAGAGGTATGCCAAAAAAGCTGTTGGACATCAGTAATGGCAAAAATAATAATGAGGGGAGCATAATCACGAAGTAATGGAGCGATGCGCTGGGTGAAATAAGGTTCTGGCCCCAGCGAACAGTAAGATCTGCCTAGAGAAAGTGACGTAGACTGTGCTTTTAACCTAAAAAATCTTGTATATTTATTTGCTTTCCCCACCCCCGTCGCATTCCTCTCACTAAGTAGCGGCTTCACGTCTTGCTTCGTTCCACCCAGTCGGTTGTGAAGAGCCGCCAGGAGGTAGCGGTAACCCCGTCATCGCATCCCAGAGCAGCAGCAGTGATGGAGCCGTGCCTCACAGTCCGAAGGGATGCTGTGGGCGGGGGCGAGCAGAGCCAAACCAGCGCAGGACGCAAAGCTCTTAGCTCTAAACCCATCCAAATTAACTTCAGTCATTTCCTTGTGTTTCCACAGGTGGACTCATAATGAAAACTTCAATGTAAACCTATTTCTAACACCGAATCAAAATATATTTACATGGATTTCTTCTTTTTTTTTTTTTTTTTTTCTTCCTCCCCCCCTCCTTTAGGTCTGTTATTTTTCTTACGATGGAAAGGCTGGTTGTCTATCTACTGGTAATTAGCACAGCTGTGAAGGCCATGATGTGTCCCAAAAGATGCATGTGTCAAAACCTGTCTCCATCCTTCACAATTCTCTGTACGAAGACGGGGCTCCTCTTTGTGCCCCCCAGTATCGACAGGAGAACGGCAGAGCTAAGGTTGATGGATAACTTTATCACGACGCTTAGGAGGAAAGATTTTGCAAATATGACGAATCTAATTCATTTGACGCTGTCAAGGAATACAATAAGTCAAATCATGCCTTATGCATTTTTTGATCTTAAAGGTCTTCACGCCTTGCACTTGGATAGTAATAGGCTGACTTACATCAACGAAGACCATTTCAAAGGTTTAATTAACCTCCGGCATTTAATACTCAGTAACAATCAATTAAACTATATTTCTCCCGGGTCATTGGACGACTTCATTGAGACAATTGAAGATTTGGACCTGTCCTACAACAACCTCGTGAATGTTCCTTGGGAAACAATTGCCAAACTTTCTAACGTCAATACGGTCAGTTTGGATCATAATCTCATCGAGTTTGTGCCGGAGGGAATCTTCTCAAACCTTCACAAGCTTGCCCGTCTGGACATGACCTCCAACAAGCTGAAAAAGATCCCTCCCGATCCTTTGTTTTCCAGAATACCGGTGTACGCCAAGTCCAAAGGGTCGCCGCTGTCGTCCCTGGTGCTGAGCTTCGGGGGGAACCCTTTGCACTGCAACTGCGAACTGGTGTGGCTGAGGCGTCTCACCAGAGAAGATGACCTAGAGACCTGCGCCTCCCCGCCAGAACTGATGGGCAAATACTTCTGGTCAATTAAAGAGGAGGAATTTGTCTGCGAACCCCCGATGATAACACACCGAACCCCCAAACTCACGGCGACGGAAGGCCAAAGCATCTCGTTGAAGTGTAAAGCGGTTGGAGATCCGGATCCCTACGTCCGATGGATCTCACCCGACGGGAAGCTGGTCTCTAACACATCTAGGACGGTTTCTTATGAGAACGGTACTCTGGATATTTTGGTGACTTCTTTGACCGACAAGGGCACGTTTACCTGCATAGCATCGAATGCTGCGGGAGAGTCGACGGCGCCGGTCGAGCTCCTCGTTACCCCATACCCTAACCTCGCCAACAGCACCAACTGCGACAAAGACGCGGAGCCTGGCCCTTCAGATATCCTCATCTCTGCCAAGTCCAGCTTTCCAAACGAAACGAAGGCTCAGCAAGAGAAGGCGGTCGTGGTGGCTGAGCTGACGTCGTCCTCCGCCCTCATCCAGTGGCCTTCTCAGCATCACCTCCCTGGGATCCGAATGTACCAGATCCAGTATAACAGCTCTGCCGATGACATCCTAGTGTACAGGTAACGCTGCTCGTGTACCTGCGCTCGTGCCCCTCTGAAGTAGCTGGTGGAAGTAAAGGAGAAAGGGTAGCATCGCTTGATATCCTCCGCGTAACGGAGGGGATGAGGGAGCAGTCGTTGCCGGAGACTTTGCTTGTTCAACTCCCCTTGTTGAGGAGTTACGCCGTTAAAACTAATAACTGCGCTGCCTCTTGAGGGTCTCTAAACTCTTTACAGATGTAATTAAGTTTCATAGTCCGGTTTAATGGACCAAGTGAAGCTGATGAGCAATCTCTTAGTTGTTAACATGGAAGGAAATTGAGATGGAGATTTTAGTTACCTTTTATGCTGATTGAGAGTAATTATTTTGCTTTAAAAATATGGGGAAGAGAGAAAAAAAGTCAGGATGCCCAAAGTTACGAGGTGCCCAAAGCAACAGGGACACGGCCGTACGGCGTCCTACTGACCCTTTGCCCCCACATGCCTCCTTTTCCCCGTTTTTGTGGTGTCCTGAGGATAAAACTCACCGGTGTGAGCTGGACACCGCACAGAAAGCTTTAGGTTATGCAATTTGTGCGTGTTTCGCATTTAATTGGTAAAATTTACTTGGGGGATAACTCTTGGATAGCAAGTCTCAATGGACAGCATGCAGATTTATAGCCATTTATAGCCGTTTATAGTGATTTATAGCATTTTATAGCCGCTGCCCTGCGCAGGGGTGGCTGAGTTCTTGATTATCTGCCTTTCTGTTTCTAGGCTTTGATTAGTGATTAACAGGGGGGTAGAAGGGATAGGGATGGGCGGAATGACTTTAAAGCAGGAGCAAGCATTTGATTCAGATGAAATGTTTCATGGTTGTGTGCTTCAGGAGGATGATAACCTCTCCAAGCTGAGTGATGATAATTTTTTTTTTTTTTTTTTTTTTTTTAACGTAATGCCATTGTTGGCACTGAAGCTTGGAGCAAGCGAAAGGAGAATGATACTTGATAACTAAAGAAATACACCTAAAAGCCAGGGTTGAAACATACCGCTTTAGTAAGCAGCCCCCTAAGGAAAGGGACGCAGGATAGTTGTTCTGCTGGGGTTCCTGTTTCAAATGCCCACCACTACGAGCAAATTCTTGTAAATAATTTTTTTTAAAAAAGTAAATAAATAAAAAAAAATGGAACCGGGTATGAAAATTGTGTGAAGTCCTGGAAATAGACATTTCGCTTCCCAGTCACTTGGGATTTTCGGGAGCCTTATGTTAAAACGCCCATCCCCAGAGTCTCTCTGAGGAAGGATGCCATCCATCCTCCCGTTGTCACGGCTACGAGCTAGCGAGGAAGCAGGAGGACCGGGCGAGGGTAAGCAAGGGTCTCTTAAGGAGGGGGTGGGAGGATGCCTTGTTGGTATCTGATGGGGCTGGTGAGGAGCTGGCTGGAAGATGAGGCCTCGTTTCGTTGTCAGCTGCGAGAACATTTGTGACATCGCTGTTTGGAAGGAGTGCAGAGTTGTGAAACGAAGGGAAACATGAAGCAGAGACGTCTCTGTCACTGTGGCTGGGGTTTCTAGAGGGATTTTATCCCATTTTCCCACTAGGAAGTAAAGCAAAGCAAGCCAGGAGAAGCAGCTAGAGCCAGTGGGTGCATTGCAGGCATGGCCAGTAGTGCAAGAGAGTTCTTTAATGGGATTTTTCACCCTCTGCCGTAACAGCTGGTCAGCCGACTTGGCAGCCTTCGTGCAATTGCAGCAATTCATTCTCCATGAGTTTTAAACTTTCCAGAGCCTCTAAAAATAAATGAGTGACTCATGTGGTGGCTGGTTAATAAATCTGTACAGAATTGAGTCAACTGCTGCTGCTTCTGCTGAATGGCCTTGCTCCCGAAGAAGAGCTATGGGGAAAAAAATGGGGACAAATACTCCGTCTGCATGCCCCTTTCTTGGCTTAACCGAGAGGCTCAGGTTGGTAGCAAAACCCTAAAATACTTCATGTTTCAAATCACCGAGCAGCGATTTCAAATAATGCAGTGTAGTAGGATAACGAGCCTCTCAAAGATGAAAATTCATGGTTCTTGTTCAGTTCCCACCAGCAGGTAATCATCAAATACAGATCCTTAATGGAGGCTCTGCGCTATAGCGAGAGGAATGATAATTGGGCAGCAATTATGCGTTTGGGGTTATCTGAACGACTGCTACCGCTGTCAATGTTGGAGTGGCTGGAGCACTCCTGGTGAACCAGGAGCCCCCAGATGTGTTTGCCGACCCTTGGCATGGTCCAGAGCCCCCCTCGGCCCCCGTGGTTCTGGTTGTGGCCCATGAACATCTGTATCACGGAGTCAGCCTGTTGATACGTGCAGATGTAAATAGATGCGTCGCAGCATCCCCAGTGGTGGCAGCGCTTTGGTGCTGCCAAAGGAGTTTTACAGAAGGTGAAAAGCTTCCTGCTACCCGGAGCACGCTGCACAATTTATTTCTGGCAGATGATAGCTCGCTGCCTGGGAAAAGTACGAAGCGGTGCGGGATGCATCAGAAACCTGTCGCTTCTGTCAAGTTGAGTGGTACCATGGCAAGAGCAGTTGCTATGGCAACTCCGCTTTATCTTGAGGATTTAAGTTCCTCCTTTGACTCCTTTATTTTTCCTCACCTTTCCATTTCCCTCACCCCCTGGATAGGTTGTTGTAGGTAAGTGCACTGTAATCGAAGCCCTAAACAGGGGGGAGATAATCTTCCTCCTTGTTTTCCCTTTGGACTGTGATCAAATTATCCATCCGTGTACACGAGAGCAACGTATGCGCCCTGCACACGGCAGTGCCGTCGGCATACGCCGGCGCATAAGTGCACCAGCATCGCTCCTCGTGTTCCCACTTTGGGACAGCCACAACACGCAGCCACACGGCATTTTTTCCGGTGGTGAATATGGAAAAAGGAAAGCAGGAGCTGCGCTCCTGGCTCCGCCAGTTATTGCAGCCTCAGGGGGAGTCACATCACTCCTCTCTTTCTGTGAAATGGAAACTATCGCACTGACCCATCTCCTGGGAGGGAGGTGAGCAAAACCAAAGGCAGACATTAGTTGTGGAGAAAACCAATTGCAGGAGAGCGAAGTGTCTGGCAAGACGAGTAGCAGCAAGCCAGGATCGGCGTGTTAAGGTGCAGGTAGCAATTTGCGGCGAGCATCAATATTGAAAGCAAGAGCCTTGTTTGTTTTCAGAAGCGAGGTCGGAAACCCTTCTTGTACAGCCACGTATAGAAGCGAGTCGAGAATCATAATAGCCACTCCGTGCCGCTTTTCACTCTCTGAGATATAAATGGATCTGTATTCTTTAAACAGCTTACGGTCTCGACGCTGATTACGGTTCCTGTGCAATCTGGACTTCGCAATGCTGTAATTTTCATTTAACTCTTGTCGCTCAAGTGTCCTGCCCAGGTTTCTAGTGCTAGTCTCAGGGAAGAGAGATCAGCAGGACTGACCTTTTGGTACTAAAATCGCAGTGACAAAATATTATACGAGCTTCAAAAGCAATAATTAATCAGGGAGAGCAGCCACGCGATTTTATTGCTGCTTTGTCACAATGCCCGCGCACGTACGTAGGGATGAAAATGCAGCTCTTTTTGTATGCTGATGTAGTCCATATGTATATTTATGAAAAGGGCTCCTGGCTTTAGGTTACGCAGTAAAAGGTTCATCAAAGGACCCTGGGCCACCTTTCCCTTGTAGCCTCCCTCTGTGCAAGAGAGAAGTGGGGCAGCCACCGATGCTCAAAATCCCCAGGAGGGAAGTGCAGATGCTCCTGTTCTGTCCGCTGATGCTTCTTCAAATAGCCAACAAATCACAAAAAAAAAAAAAAAAAAAAAAAAAAAAAAAAAAGGGGGGGTGGGGGGGGGTGGGGGATGGAGATTCTGTATGTCTGAGCTAGGCTGGATAAGCTTCAATTTTGTTTGTACCGCAGTTGATATAAGCAGCAGATTACTAATGCTTCATAACAACCCGCTTGATGCCCTCGTCAATTAGAAGCTGGATCCCATAACATCAAAGGCAACAGTCTCCTAAGCATCGAATTTAGTCTTTCATAGCTAGCGATCATCTAACTTTAATTAGCTGCAACTACACGCTATAAATTAGAAGATGAGTATTTAATAGTGATGCTTCTCTATAGATAATTGAGAGACTATATATCGCATAAAACTGCTGATAATACGTCCTTGTTTTTGCCATGTTGAGAAAAAAACTCCGCAATTGAGAGGCAGCCGGCTTTTGCGGCGGAGCACAAAGTACCGTTGTTTAAAGGCCAGAGCTGTCACTCTTGGGGAAAAGGTGATATATTTGCCAGATCAATATAGCAATGATTGCATCTGTTGCGTGAAAAAGCAGTTGGAATCAGCCACGCTACGTCTGCTCAAAAATTCTTAAATTAGCGCAGTGCAGCGCAACGGAAAGCCTCAGCACCGCGCTAGATTGCAAACGGTGAGGTTTGCATGAGGTTTTGTAGCTCCTCACCTGTCAGGCACGTGCCGTTAAGACTTTCTGGGTTCCCTTTCGGGGTGCCCTGGAGACACCGGACCCCCCCTCCCCACGTGCAGTCTGGGGTCCTGTGGGCGGTGCGACACGCCGCTCAACTGATGGAGGCGCCGCAGCAGCCGCGGTGGTTTGGGAGGACGTCGGGATTGCCACGGTTATCCAGGCGGTCTGGACAATGGCCATGTCGGCGTTTCCTAGCGTCCCCCCCAAAAAGGAGGATATGCCGGTGGAAGTCCAATAACGCGGGAGCCATCCAACACCTGGAAATAGAAGGGAACAAGTGACTCGTCACTCTTTGGCTTGAATTTTGGTAGCTTTTTCCCTTTACCTGGCAGCGTCGCGGTTGTCACGGCAGTTTCCAGGCTCCTTCAGGGAGCTTCTCCTTGGAAACCTCTTCTTCAGGTTTCCCTTTATGGGGAAAAGCCTTATGTTCTTCTCATGGTTGGCTCCGTGCTGAGGTAATCGGGATTACCCTCACAAAGCCAGGCTCCTCCGCTATCGTTCCCCTCCTCCCTGTCATCTCCGCTAACGCTGCTGCCCACCTGACGGCTGCTGCAGCTGCGTCGCGGCTTGTAGAAATGAGACCTTGCAGCTGCAAACGATGGATGGGAGCAGTCGCATCATGGAAAGATCATTCAAACGTGAAGCATCTGTCTCTTGCTTCCCAAACGTTTCAAGATGCTGTGCTTTTTTTGGAGGAGGAAAGCATCCCCGCTTCCTTTTTTACTCTTGATGCAGAAGTATGATTTTTTTTTTTTTTTTTTTTTTTTTTTTGTAGTATGAATGAGAATCAATAGCTGTCATTGCTCCCATCAAAAATTTTGGCAGGGTTTGTCTGAAAGCTGTATAAATAAGCAACCTGCCATCAGTGCTTCATGACTGTCTGTATCTTCTGGTGCGTGGTCATTTCATTTCCAGGCTGTAGCATCAACCATGTAAAAATAATTATTTGGAAAAACGCAGCCAGCAGCCTGAGCTCAGTAATGGCTTAGGATTTGATGCTTAGAATGGTCTTTGTTGTTGTTGTTGTTGTTGTTGTTGTTGATTTTACCTCCACAGATGCCACAGATCATCCTTGGGTCTCTCTCTGTGAAAAGAACAGACTCTACCGATGGCTTTTTAATCCCTTTAATCAGCACAGGGGTTTGTGGACAGGATCTGTGCCAAAAGACCTCCTGCCCCAGGGGTCCCCCCAACGCCTCGAACTCCCCATCCCTCCCTCTGCCCCCAACTCTTCTCCTCCCAGTTGAAATGGCAGAAAAGAAATTCTCTTTCTCAAACCGTCAGAATGGTGGCGTGGGATTGGGGGCAGAGGAGTTGGCCAAAGTAAAAGCCATTAATTTGAGCCCGTCTGGCCGCAGTATTACGTTGTCCTCTGGGCAGCATCGTTATCAATTAGAGTCCAGACAAAAGACTCCGTCTCTGTTTTGAGCGGCTCGGTTTATTGTGTCGTCGTTGACAACGTTGCTAGGAAATATTTCCAATCTCACAAAAGGATGTTTTGTCAGAAGTTTTCGTGAGCAGATTTCACAGTTGGGTTTTCACCAAGGGGCTTTGCTTGGCGCTGGCTGCCTGCAGATGGCACGGGTTATGGTTGAGGGGTGTCTACTCCAAAACCAGTCACGTTAGCGCCGTTGGTTTAAATCTGACAGTTACCATTCTGGTATCGAGCCCTTTGAATGATGGTGGTCACGGGCCAACGCCAAGCACATGGAGACCCGGTGACTTTAGGGGTGTAAGGGAAGAGGCGGTGGGCTTTCAGCTACTAAAAGATTTGTTGGAATTGTGCCTAAAATCCACGCTTTCCGTAGCTTTTATAGGTAATAAGAAACCAGCTCCTGATGAAACTAATGTAAACTAAGAGGGCTTTTTCAGAAAAAAAAAAAAACAAAACAAAACCTGCTGGGCAGTTCTTGTGAAATTTTCAAGAAACAACATTTCTTGAAAAATTTTAAAAAGACCAAAAGCCCCCAAAAGAATAACAAAGAAAAAAGGGTTTTGCATCCCCGGAGATCTGGGAATCTCCTGGCAGACATGGTTTTATGGTCTCTGTACCGCTATTGTGAAATGTCTTCCATGCAAACTAATTATTTAAGTAAATGACTTTGATTGCTGCAAGCTCCGAGATGAAATAATCCCACTGAGGGGCTGATAAGCTTTACCCTGCTTAGGATCAGGGTGCCCCCGTATCCTGGCCACTTGGGGCTGTCAGGGATCATAAGGCATCCCGAAGGCATTCCGTAACAAACCTAGGATCTAGTAAATGGCGCTTAAACCATTCCTAGGTCACGCTGAGCACTGGTGGAGACGTTTGGTCTGAAGGTGCCGTTCTCTAAGCGTCGAGGTAAGGAAGCCCGTATACGCCGTTCTTGGGCTACGGGAGCCACCACTCAATGATTGCTCTTACTGGTCACCTCATTATGAGACACTGAGCATCACGGAGCTGTTAGCAGATGGAAATCAGGTTGATTTGTAGTTCCAAAAGGTCTGAATTTGCCTTTTTCCCCTTCATCTTCCAAATGCGCTTCCCGCGGGTGTAAAATTACTACAACGCATTTTTAAAGCATTTAGTTTTATCCTGTGGGTTCTGGCAGAACGATGGAGCTTTCCAATGATCCACTTGCACCCCACGTCTGTCTGCGTGCCTTCTGGCCTTCCCTACGCATCCTCCTCGCCGCTCACCCCTAAAGACCTGCCTTTCTTACAACTGCTGCAACTCCAGCTTGCGCTAATTGGTGGAGTTGATTGGATTTAACCGCTATTGGGTCATTCACGGCATCGCTGAAATAAAGTAAATAAGGGATAGGGAAGACTCCGCTGTAGAAGCAAATGTTCCGTAGGCACGAGAGAGAAGACACGCAGAGGTTAACTACTGCCACGGCTATAGGCAGATTGCCTACTCGGTGGTGAGCTGTCCCTACTCATCCGCAGAGGTTTCCTTGAAACTTCCTAAATATGCCACCACAGCTACCTTTTTCCCGGGAGACACGTCTGTGAGTAACTGCTTAGGCAGCGAGGAAACCTTATCTCCTGCCTTATCAAGCCTCGGCGCTTCTCCTTATTCACAGAGCTGAAAATAGCCGCCTATTACCAGAAGAGCTGATAGAAATCAAACATCTATTTGGTCTCCCTGAACACTTGCACAGAAGATTTGCACGGGGGATGGGAAAAGCCTTCGTTTAGAACCTCCTCTTCTGGATGACAGCTACTGTAAAAATATTTCAGCAATAGCTGGGAATACAGCATATGCCGTTCATGATAATTTAGTCAAATTTCAGGACCGAACTCTCCGTTGAATAATCCTGACAATCACGCGACGCGGAAAGCTGTTCGGAAGAAGAACGGTGAGCATCAAAGGCTGCTGAATAAGGCAAATAATACGGCCGTTCAGCTAGGCAAATGAATCTTTGTGTAGTTTCCTCTCCAAAGCCTGTTTTTCCTGCAGTAAAAATCACGTTAGCCTCCAAACCCAGCACGCAGCCACATTCCGGGGTGGGGGGTCATGATGCTGCTGTTATAAATTGAGGCTGGGGCAATGGTTTAGGAAATTCAGATGGGTCATTCGGGGACAAATATCTACTGGGAGGGTCATTTACTGCTGGGGGTCTCCTCCTTCAGTGGTTCTATGAACCTGTGATGATGCCGTACATCAGCAAGGGAGCGGTTTTGTTTTTTCACGGCCACAGACATTCAGTTGTTATAAATGAAGTGGTAGCAGCTGTGTGTTTGGAGGACTTTTGTTTGAAGGCGTAGCTCTTCTTTCCAGTCTGGGCATCGTATAGCCCTTAGTCCCATGGATGGCTGCTCCAAAAAGTGGTACGACAAGGGGTTGGCCTTCACCACCACCCCACCATCACCTTTGTGGCCCAGAGAAGGCCACATGCCCACCACTATAAATAGATGCAGTTGCACTAACTCCTCTGCGATGGTGCTACTTTACTCCAGTGAGGAATCCAAGCCCAACGTACGGAGAGCAGGTCTGCAAGGAGGCGGGGTGATCCGTACGGTCCTGTCTGTGGGAATCTGTAACACAGCCCATAGCTCTCCTTTTGGGATCCTTCTCATCTGTTGGTGTAGTACCGGTGCTACTTTGTGATACAGGAGTATTTGGCATTGACAGGGAGCAATCGCAGCGTTAGGGTCACATCGAGGTAAGGAAGCCCGTATACGCCGTTATTGGGCTACGGAAGGGACCACTCGGTGATTGCTCTTACTGGTCACCTCATTATGAGACACTGAGCATCACGGAGCTGTTAGAAGATGGAAATCAGGTTAATCTGTAGATCAAAAGGTCTGAATTTGCCTTTTTCCCCTTTGTCTTCTAAATGCGCTTCCCGTGGGTGTAAAATTACTCAAATGCCTTTTTAAAGTGTTTAGTTTTATGCTGTTCTGCCATTTAAGTTCTTAAGCATGTTGCTTCGGTTCCTTGATGGAAAGGCTGACCGTATTCCATTCTGCACGGGGCATGCGATGCCCTTTTATGCTGGAACTTACACGGAGGTTTAAGGCAACGCAGATAAAAACAGTAGATGAGGTGCAATCGTCCCCACGCTGGCCATCGGTGAGCGTGCGCGCTCTAGTCCGCGTTTGTCAGTAATGGCCAGAGGTACTGCCGTGGGTAAAATACTTCCAGCCCTCCCAAGGAACCGAGGGAACGCTAGCGTTTCTCCGCTTGTTCTGGTTGCCGCGTTCACCACCTGCTCCGTTATGTTTCCTTACGGTGGCGGCGCTAGTCAAGAGCTCTCCTTAGGCTCGGTCAACTCGGATGCTCACTGTGCTCATTTTCTCTTCCAGGATGATTCCAGCTGCTAGTAAATCCTTCTTCTTGACTGATCTGGTTGCAGGACGTGAGTACGACCTCTGTGTCCTTGCTGTTTATGACGATGGATTGACGTCTCTGACGGCAACCAGAGTGATCGGGTGCGTGCAGTTCACAACGCAGGAGGAATACAAACAGTGCCGATCCCTTCACGCGCAGTTCCTGGGAGGAACCATGATCATCATTATCGGGGGAATCATTGTGGCCTCAGTTCTTGTTTTCATCTTCATCCTCCTCATGAAATACAAAGTCTACAACAACCACCACAAAAACAAAACGACAAAAGTGAACAATGTCTGCTCTCAAACCAACGGGAGCCAGAGTGGCTCGATGGCTCGATCCACTTCGAAACTTGCAGAGAGACGGGAAAGTTTGCACCAGGAATGCTCGGGCTCTTCCGTCAAAGGCAAAACTGTTGTAGATTTGGATTGTGAAAAAGTGACTCCAACCAACACAACCTTTTTAACAACTGATGCGTTATCTTAATGGCCATTTGATGGAACAGGACACACCAAGGTGGTATTGCTTGAAACATTTTAATGCGAGTGGTTGTATTTTAAGCTTCACTACTATTGTCTATTTTTAAGATCAGATGGTTTAAAAAATATTTTTTTAATCTGTATACAGTTCTTGCATTCTTAACTATTTTGTTTCAATATATTAAATATGAGTGTGTGATTTACAAGATTTTTTTACTGGTTCTTTTATAGCATACACCTCTGGTATCAAGGCAGCAGCATAGCTAAATTCTACTGGGTTTGTCTTTGGTGAAATGCACTATTTTTTTCCTTTGGTTTCCAACCAGCAGCAAAATTGTACTCTCAGGATCCTCAGACTTCCTTTCTCACGGCAGAGTCACTCAGCGGCTTAAACCACTCACCTCTCCAAGGAATGATTTGTCGTCAGAAGTTACTAGTTTCTCACTAACTGAGTTTGGGGGTTTTCTTGCCATAGGTATGTCGTGTACACGCTTCTCAAAAAAGAAGTAAAATTAGCAGAGGTTCCCCATAGAGAAAGAAAAAACAAAGATACTCTTCAAAAAAAAAAAAAAAAAAAAAAGGGGGAGAGAAAATTGAAATAGTTTAGCGTATTCTCTCGGTTATTCAGCAGCACAGAAATATGAACTGGCGGCGTTTGCTTTGCAACGGCTGTTGTAAGTTGAGCCTGTGCCTTTGAGAAACCTCCTCTTGTTCTCGGCGGTCGGATTTTGGCTGGGGAGGAAGAATGCCGGGGTTTGTTCTTTCGAAATTGTAAAACTTCACAAACAGAATGTGTTTCACCACGCGCGTTTCTGCTGTGCCGAAAACCATTGCCTCCCCTCCGCCAGCGTACCGCTGAAGGGTTGGTTTTGTTGGTTGGTTTTGGGTTTTGGGTTGGTTTTTTTGTTGTTGTTGTTGTTAAATTTGTCGATGGAGGACCCACAGATTAAAGCTTCCGTGTCCTGGAGCACATTGCACTATCTCACTGTGACCCTGCATCTTCAGATGGCTTTTATATCCTGGTCTCTTAATTCCTGTAATAATGCATGAAGTGTAATGTAAGTGGCTGACCGATGAAATGATGTGAATGTGTCTGGTCGAGTAATTTTAACGCATCATATCACATTAACGAAATGTTCCTTTCGTTCCAAGGGATACTGCCAGATCAAGATGGGCTCAAAGTTTAGCTTTTGAAATAATGTTTTTACCTACGAGGAGCTAGTGGCCTCGACTAAACAAAATGTCCCCTTTGCTATCCTCCTTGCCTGGTGATGATTTTTTTTTTTTTTTTTTTTTTTTTTGCGTTGCTACTTGGCTTCGAAATTTAAACGAGAGAAAACAGGAATACCTTTTCTTAAACCTCAAGCAATGGAACGTGAAAGCGGTTGACCCTGCAAGCCAAGCAACCAGCTTGTGCCTTTTTAAAAGGTGACCGCGTCACGACTTAGCAATTAACAGAAGGAAAAAAAAATTTTCCTAAGCTTGTCCCTCTGACGGAGTCAAAATGTTTCTCTTCCTGTTTGGATATGGATGGACGGACCAAGTTGCCTGGCGGTGAGCCAAAAGCTGTTGGAACGACGCAGCAGTTGAGCGCTGTCTTTTAATAGAGTGGCTTTTACTAATTGCTGAGGTACGAGGCGGGTTTTTTTGGATGTTTCTGAAATGCGCAGATTGGCCGAGTCCTCTGTTCTGTCATGGTTTTCCAACATAAACGGAGGAAAAAGTAAATTAAGGGATTTCATTCCCAGGTATATTGGTGGCGGTGAGGTAAGACTATGCAACTATGCTCGTGTTTGCTTAAAAAAAAAAAAAAAAAAAAATCTGCGCGTGCCGCTGTGCAAATGGATGCTCGGTGTTCCATAGGTGATGGTGATGGGGGTCTGCGCTTCCCGAGATTTTCCTCTGGCTTCTGTCTGCCTTCCAGGGATGCAGATAGCGCTGCCATTCCTCAGGTACAACCTCCCGCGGTCACGGATTCAGGATCCTCTTGTCACCGCCGCTTCTTCCAGAAAAGCCAATTAATCCATTTTTCAGCCTGCCACAAAATCCAAGGCTGGAATTTGAAGGTGGTTTTCCTAACGAGCGCAGCCCGATTGCTACAAGCAGCTCGACCCACCTGTAAAATGTTGTAAAAATCCGTTGATTAGTAATAAACCCAAACTGGTCGGTTTGCTGCTTCATGGCAGTCACGTGCCCAAGGCGGGTATGGCCACCTCCGCTGGGGGCCCTGGGCCTACAGGCCGCAGCGGTGCCTTGGTCCGCTCTGCAGCTGCCGTCCTGTCGCCTTCTGGGCTTCTCCATCTTTCCGTGAGGGGAAAAGCGTTGATGAACCGGCATGAGCAGCACCGGTGGCATCCCTGCCTGCGCGTCAGGGCAGCGGATCGAAGTGTTTCACCCTTGGAAATGGAACGGGGGCCTAGCACGGCCCTCCATGTTGCTTCAGGAGGTTGAACGTGGCGGAGAACGAGGGTTAAATCCCGATGTCGCCGTTCCGAGTTCCTAGAAGCATAAAATGGTGGAAAGCAGCCGGCCGACGCTTCTGAGGTGTTTATTCCTTCAGGAAGATGATGGAGGGGGGGAAATGAGGGAGCAGCAGCCGGGCAGGGGGGCGAGGGCTGCGCTCGGCCTCTGTGAGGTGAAGATGGCGCCCAGCGGGGCCCAGCACGGCGCTGGGGGCACTGGGGACGTGCCAGCAGCCGTGGTGCCATGTCGACCCGTCGGAGCTAGTGCTGCTGGCTCAGCGTGGCCCCTCCGTGGAGGCAGCCCCCCCAAAGCCTGAGGGATGCTGGAGGAGCCCCCCACCCCACCCCGAGGGGCGCCATGGTGGCGTGGTCACCCTGGGGCACCTTCAGAGCTCTGGCTGGGGGGAACTGGGGGGCAGGACGGGGAGGAGGCGGGTAAGGACTAGCTGTCCTGGAAATTCGGGGTGGGGGTGACTCTCTTTTTGCCATGGGATCCCCTCAAGACTCACGTTGTCCCCCCCAGTCCCCTCAAGCCTGGAGCTCCCCGTGTGCCCACCACCCCTCTGCTGTCCTGGGGCTGCCTCAGCTTGCGCTGGTTGCGCCCCCAAGACCCCACAGATGTGCTCTAGGTGCCTCAGTTTACCTCCTGGTCCCCACAGCGCACCTCCACCGGGCTCCTTTCACCCTCAGGGACCATTGTGCACGCAAGCCCAGTTGGCCACCAGCCCAGTTGGCCACTGCTCTGGCCAGGGGAGGGTTCCAGGGCATGATCCGACTCCGAGATCCATCCATTTGTCCTGGAGCTGCCTTAGGCTCTCTCTGGTCCACTCGGGACCCCCCCCCACGAGGCTGTCATTGCACCCCAGACCCCTCTGCAGGGTTCTAGCACCCCAAGGCAACGTGACCCTGGAGCTGCATCCTTGCTCCCCGTCCTCAAGGAGCCCCCAAGGGCTCTGAGCCCCACATCCAGTGGGATGGAGGGTTCTCAGCAACATCAACCTGGAGCTGCATCCTTGCTCCCCATCCTCAAGGAACCCCCAAGGGCTCTCCTCACCCTCAAGGAGCCCCCCAAGGGCTCTCCCCACATCCAGGGTGATGGAGGGCTCTCGGCAACGTGACCCTGGAGCTGCATCCTTGCTCCGCATCCTCAAGGAACCCCCAAGGGCTCTCCTCACCCTCAAGGAGTCCCCCAAGGGCTCTCCCCACATCCAGGGGGTTCAGGGCTCTCGGCAACATGACCCTGGAGCTGCATCCTTGCTCCGCATCCTCAAGGAACCCCCAAGGGCTCTCCTCACCCTCAAGGAGCCCCCCAAGGGCTCTCCCCACATCCAGGGTGATGGAGGGCTCTCGGCAACGTGACCCTGGAGCTGCATCCTTGCTCCGCATCCTCAAGGAACCCCCAAGGGCTCTCCTCACCCTCAAGGAGTCCCCCAAGGGCTCTCCCCACATCCAGGGGGTTCAGGGCTCTCGGCAACATGACCCTGGAGCTGCATCCTTGCTCCGCATCCTCAAGGAACCCCCAAGGGCTCTCCTCACCCTCAAGGAGCCCCCCAAGGGCTCTCCCCACATCCAGGGTGATGGAGGGCTCCTCGGCAACGTGACCCTGGAGCTGCATCCTTGCTCCGCATCCTCAAGGGAACCCCCAAGGGCTCTCCTCACCCTCAAGGAGCCCCCAAGGGCTCTCCCCACATCCAGGGGGTTCAGGGCTCTCGGCAACATGGACCCTGGAGCTGCATCCTTGCTCCGCATCCTCAAGGAACCCCCCAAGGGCTCTCCTCACCCTCAAGGAGCCCCCAAGGGCTCTCCATTACCCTGCTCCCCACATCCAGTGGGATGGAGGGTTCTCAGCAACGTCAGCCTGGAGGGGGGCGTGCAGCCCAGCCGGCAGGGTAGGGGGCTGCGCCGCCAGCATGCTGGGGGGCAGGGGGTCCAACCAGGCTCTGTGCTGCTTGCTGGGCAGCTCCTGATGGACCGCAGCGAGGAGAAGCCGGCTGAGATCCGCAGCGGTGAGTGGGGAGCACGGACTGAAGGGGGTGCCTGGGGGGGGGGGGCGTGTCTCCGCAGGTGCGGGGGTTCATCCCGGCTCCGTTTCTTTCCTTCAGACCCCGGAGGACGCCAGCGGTGGCTCCATCCTGCTCAGCCCACCTCCATCCTGAGCACCCCCCAAGGATGCGGTGAGCGTGGCGACGCACCCCGCCATCACCCGGCAGAGGTGCAGCTCTCCTCCGGGAAAAGTCTGGAATTCCAGAAAGCTGGAAAAAGGAGCCTGAACCCAGGGGGTCCTTCATGAGCCGCGAGGAGAGGGGATGGGATGGGTGGTCCCAGCTCCAGCCTTCCCGCGGGTCCCCCATGATCCCGGTGGATGCACAAGCGCCAAGCGGAGCACAGAAGAGTTAAGGGGGCCAGAGGGACCCTGATCAGGGGCCCCCCATCCATGTCACCCCCCCGAGCCTGATCAGGGTGACCCCACCTGTGTCACACACAGCCCCCTCCCCCCCCACCCGTGCCACAGAGGATGGAGACCACCAGGCGTAGCCAAAGGCTCTTTACTCCCCAAAAAAGCCAACACCGTGGGGTGACACCCACCGTCACCAGGCGGGGGGAGGGGGGGGACAAGGGGACACGACACCGTGGGGTGGGGGGCACCCCAGTGCCTTGCTCGGACAAAGCGGGGGGCGGACGGGTGGGCAGCCGAGGAGGTGGCTTGCCAGCAAGGGGGACCCACACGTCCGAGCGGCTGGGGAGGGGGGAGGGGCAGTGCCAGCTCAGGGCCCCCCACATCTTCAGGGCCCCCCCCCCAGCCTCAGACCTTCTTCCGCTGTGGCCGCACCCTGGGGAAGAGCTGGGGGAGGGGGAAGAGTGTTAGAGGGAGGGGGTGGGGTGGGCCGTGGGTGCTGTGGGACCCCTCTGGGGCCCCAGATCCCCCTGCCACGGCCATGGGTTCTGTGGGTGCTCCCCTAGGTGGCTGCGGGACCCCCAGAGGGATGTGGGTGCTGGGGGGGGGGGGGGGCTGTGGGACCCCCTTGGGCTGTGGGGTGGCTGTGGGACCCCCCTGAGGGATGGGGTGCTGGGGGGGGGGGGCTGTGGGAGCTCTGGGACCCCCTTGGGCTGGGGGGGGGGGCTGTGGGACCCCCTGAGGGATGGGTGTGCTGGGAGTGCCCCCCTGGGGCTGTGGGGGGGCTGTGGGGGGCTGTGGGACCCCCTGAGGGATGGGGGTGCTAGGGGGGGGCTGTGGGAGCTGTGGGACCCCCCTTTAGCTGGGGGGGGGCTGTGGGATCTCCTGAGGGGATGGGGGTGCTGGGGGTGCCCCCCTGGGGCTGTGGGGGGGCTGTGGGACCCCCTGAGGGATGGGGGTGCTGGGGGTGCCCCCCGGGAGCTGTGGGGGGGCTGTGGGACCCCCTGAGGGATGGGGGTGCTAGGGGGGGGCTGTGGGAGCTGTGGGACCCCCTTTAGCTGGGGGGGGGGCTGTGGGATCTCCTGAGGGATGGGGGTGCTGGGGGTGCCCCCTGGGGCTGGGGGGGGGCTGTGGGACCCCCTGAGGGATGGGGGTGCTGGGGGGTGCCCCCCGGGAGCTTGTGGGGGGCTGTGGGACCCCCTGAGGGATGGGGGTGCTGGGGGGGGGGGCTGTGGGTGCTGTGGGACCCCCCTGGGGCTGTTGGGGGGCTCTGGGACCCCCTGAGGGATGGGGGGGCTGGGGGTTCCGCCCTGGGGCTGTGGGACCCCCCCCTGAGGGATGGGGGTGCTGGGGGTGCCCCCCTTGGGCTGTGGGGGGGGCTGTGGGGGCTGTGGGACCCCCAGAGGGATGTGGGTGCTGGGGGTGCCCCCCTGGGGCTGGGGAGGGGGGCTCTGGGTGCTGTGGGACCCCCCTGGGGCTGTGGGGGGGCTGTGGGACCCCCTGAGGGATGGGGGTGCTGGGGAGGGGGAGCTGTGGGTGATGTGGGACCCCCCTGGGGCTGTTGGGGGCTGTGGGACCCCCTGAGGGATGGGGGGGGCTGGGGGTTCCGCCCTGGGGCTGTGGGACCCCCCCCCTGAGGGATGGGGGTGCTGGGGGTGCCCCCCTTGGGCTGTGGGGGGGCTGTGGGTGCTGTGGGACCCCCCTGGGGACCATGGGCACTGTGGGACCCCCAGAGGGATGTGGGTGCTGGGGGTGCCCCCCTGGGGCTGGGGAGGGGGGCTCTGGGTGCTGTGGGACCCCCCTGGGGCTGTGGGGGGGCTGTGGGACCCCCCTGAGGGATGGGGGGTGCTGGGGGGGGGGAGCTGTGGGTGCTGTGGGACCCCCCCTGGGGCTGTTGGGGGGCTGTGGGACCCCCTGAGGGATGGGGGGTCTGGGGGTTCCGCCCTGGGGCTGTGGGACCCCCCCCCGGAGGGATGGGGGTGCTGTGGGCACCATAGGGTGGCTGTGGGACCCCCAGGGGGATGTGGGTGCTGGGGGTGCCCCCCTTGGGCTGTGGGGGGGCTGTGGATGCTGTGGGACCCCCCTGGGACCATGGGCACTGTGGGACCCCCAGAGGGATGTGGGTGCCGGGGGGTGCCCCCCCTGGGGCTGGGGAGGGGGGCTCTGGGTGCTGTGGGGACCCCCCTGGGGCTGTGGGGGGGCTGTGGGATCCCCTGGAGGGATGTGGGTGCTGGGGGTGCCCTCCTGGGGCTGGGGGGGCGGGCTGTGGGTGCTGTGGGACCCCCTAGGGCTGTGGGGTGGCTGTGGGACCCCCAGGGGGATGTGGGTGCTGGGGGTGCCCCCCTTGGGCTGTGGGGGGGTTGTGGGGACCCCCCTAAGTGATGGGGGTGCTGGGGAGGGGGGGGGCGCTGTGGGCACTGTGGGACCCCCCCTGGGGCTGTTGGGGGGCTGTGGGGGCTGTGGAACCCCCTGAGGGATGTGGGTGCTGTGGGTTGCCCCCCTGGGGATGGCAGGGGGGGGCTGTGGGTGCTGTGGGACCCCCCTGGGGCTGTGGGGGGGCTGTGGGACCCCCTGAGGGATGTGGGTGCTGGGGGTGCCCCCCTCGGGCTGTGGGGGGGCTGTGGAACCCCCTGAGGGATGTGGGTGCTGTGGGTGCCCCCCCTGGGGATGGCAGGGGGGGCTGTGGGTGCTGTGGGACCCCCCTGGGGCTGTGGGGGGGCTGTGGGACCCCCTGGAGGGATGTGGGTGCTGGAGTGTCCCCTTGGGGCTGAGGGGGGCTGTGGGGGCTGTGGGACCCCCCCTGAGGGATGTGGGTGCTGGGGGTGCCCCCCCTTGGGCTGGGGGGGGGGGCTGTGGGACCCCCAGAGGGATGTGGTTGCCGGGGGTGCCCCCCCCGGGGCCGTTGGGTGGCTGTGGGGGCTGTGGAACCCCCCCTGGGCCCCCGCCGGGCGCTGCGAGACCCCTCGACTCACCCCAAAATAGTTGCGGGGGGACGTAGCCCTCGTGGCCGTAGAGGGACCCCCTCCACCCAGTCGAGCTCCTCCTGGGGCTGGCCGGCGCAGCACGGTGACGGGCTCGCCCTCGACGGAAGGACAGCTCGTCCCCCGAACTCGGCGCTGTAGTCCCACAGCGCGTAGACCACCCCGCTGTTCAGCACCCCCATGCTCTGCTCCACCTCTGGGGGACGCGGGGGTCAGCACCCCGACCCCCCCCCGGCACCCCCCGGCCGGCCGCACCCCAAACCCTGAAACCCCCCAGCACCCAGTACACATAACCTGCCCGGTAACCCTCCCAGTACACGTATCTCCTCTCCCAGTACCCGTAACCTGCCCGGTAACCCCTCCCAGTACACGTATCTCCTCTCCAGTACCTGTAACCTGCCCGGTAACCCCCTCCCAGTACACATATCTCCTCTCCCAGTACACATAACCCGCCCAGTAACCCCTCCCAGTACACATAACCCGCCCAGTAACCCCTCCCAGTACCCCCTAACCTGCGCAGTAACCCCTCCCAGTACACGTATCTCCTCTCCCAGTACCCGTAACCTGCCCGGTAACCCCTCCCAGTACACATATCTCCTCTCCCAGTGACCCATAACCTGCGCAGTAACCCCTCCCAGTACCCATAACCCACCCAGTAACCCCTCCCAGTACACATATCTCCTCTCCCAGTACCCCTAACCTGTGCAGTAACCCCTCCCAGTACACATAGCTCCTCTCCCAGTTCCTGTAACCTGCCCGGTAACCCCTCCCCAGTACACATATCTCCTCTCCCAGTACACATAACCCGCCCAGTAACCCCTCCCAGTACACATAACCCGCCCAGTAAACCCCTCCCAGTCCACATAACCTGCGCAGTAACCCCTCCCAGTACACATATCTCCTCTCCCAGTACCCATAACCCACCCAGTAACCCCTCCCAGTACACATATCTCCTCTCCCAGTACCCGTAACCTGCCCGGTAACCCCTCCCAGTACACGTATCTCCTCTCCCAGTACCCATAACCTGCCCGGTAACCCCTCCCAGTACACGTATCTCCTCTCCCAGTACACATAACCCGCCCAGTAACCCCTCCCAGTACACATAACCCACCCAGTAACCCCTCCCAGTACACATAACCCGCCCAGTAACCCCTCCCAGTACACGTATCTCCTCTCCCAGTACCCATAACCTGCGCAGTAACCCCTCCCAGTACCCATAACCCACCCAGTAACCCCTCCCAGTACACATATCTCCTCTCCCAGTACCCCTAACCTGTGCAGTAACCCCTCCCAGTACACATAGCTCCTCTCCCAGTTCCTGTAACCTGCCCAGTAACCCCTCCCAGTACACGTATCTCCTCTCCCAGTACCCGTAACCTGCCCAGTAACCCCTCCCAGTACACGTATCTCCTCTCCCAGTACCCCATAACCTGCCCGGTAACCCCTCCCAGTACACGTATCTCCTCTCCCAGTACACATAACCCGCCCAGTAACCCCTCCCAGTACACATAACCCGCCAGTAACCCCTCCCAGTACACATAACCCGCTCAGTAACCCCTCCCAGTACACGTATCTCCTCTCCCAGTACCGTAACCTGCCCGGTAACCCCTCCCAGTACACGTATCTCCTCTCCCCAGTACCCGTAACCTGCCCGGTAACCCCTCCCAGTACACATAGCTCCTCTCCCAGTTCCTGTAACCTGCCCGGTAACCCCTCCCAGTACACGTATCTCCTCTCCCAGTACCCGTAACCTGCCCGGTAACCCCTCCCAGTACACATATCTCCTCTCCCAGTACCCATAACCTGCGCAGTAACCCCTCCCAGTACCCATAACCCACCCAGTACCCCTCCCAGTACACATATCTCCTCTCCCAGTACCCGTAACCTGCCCGGTAACCCCTCCCAGTACACATATCTCCTCTCCCAGTACCCCTAACCTGTGCAGTAACCCCTCCCAGTACACATAACCCGCCCAGTAACCCCTCCCAGTACACATAACCCGCCCAGTAACCCCTCCCAGTACACATAACCCGCCCAGTAACCCCTCCCAGTACACATATCTCCTCTCCCAGCACACATAACCCGCCCAGTAACCCCTCCCAGTACACATAACCCGCCCAGTAACCCCTCCCAGTACACATATCTCCTCTCCCAACACACATAACCCGCCCAGTAACCCCTCCCAGTACACATAACCCGCCCAGTAACCCCTCCCAGTACACATAACCCGCCCAGTAACCCCTCCCAGTACACATATCTCCTCTCCCAGTACACATAACCTGCCCAGTAACCCCTCCCAGTACACATATCTCCTCTCCCAGTACAGGCAACCCGCCCAGTAACCCCTCCCAGTACACATAACACACCTAGTAACCCCTCCCAGTACACATAACCCGCCCAGTAACCCCTCCCAGTACACATAACCTGCCCCAGTAACCCCTCCCAGCACCCACAACCCACCCAGTAACCCCTCCCAGCACCAACCCCTCTATTCCCAGCCCGCCCCCTCCACTGCCCCCATTGCTCCCAGTGCTCCCATTACCCCCATTGCCCCCAGTGCCCCCATTGCTCCCATTGCCCCCAGTGCCCCCATTGCCCCCAGTGCTCCCAGTGCTCCCATTGTTCCCAGTGCCCCCATTGCCCCCAGTGCCCCCATTGCTCCCATTGCTCCCAGTGCTCCCATTGCTCCCAGTGCCCCCATTGCCCCCAGTGCCCCCATTGCTCCCATTGCTCCCAGTGCTCCCATTGCTCCCAGTGCCCCCATTGCTCCCAGTGCCCCCATTGCCCCCAGTGCCCCCATTGCTCCCAGTGCCCCCATTGCCCCCAGTGCCCCCATTGCCCCCAGTGTCCCCATTGCTACCAATGCCCCCATTGCCCCCAGTGCTCCCATTGCCCCCAGTGCTCCCAGTGCTCCCATTGTTCCCAGTGCCCCCAGTGCCCCCATTGCTCCCAGTGCTCCCATTGCCCCCAATGCCCCCATTGCCCCCAGTGCCCCCATTGCTCCCAGTGCCCCCATTGCTCCCAGTGCCCCCAATGCCCTCATTGTCCCCATTGTCCCCAGTGCCCCCATTGTCCCCATTGCCCCCAGTGCCCCAGTGCTCCCATTACCCCCATTGCCCCCAGTGCCCCCATTGCTCCCAGTGCTCCCATTGTTCCCAGTGCCCCCATTGCCCCCAGTGCCCCCCATTGCTCCCAGTGCTCCCAATGCCCCCATTGTCCCCATTGTCCCCAGTGCCCCCATTGCCCCCAGTGCTCCCAGTGCTCCCATTGTTCCCAGTGCCCCCAGTGCCCCCATTGCTCCCATTGCTCCCAGTGCTCCCTTTGCTCCCAGTGCCCCCATTGCCCCCAGTGCCCCCATTGCCCCCAGTGCCCCCAGTGCCCCCAGTGCCCCCAGTGCCCCCATTGCTCCCAGTGCCCCCCGTACCGGTGAGGTAGTTGTAGCAGTCCGCGTAGCCCTGCCGGTAGGGGTCGCACTTCTCCACGGCCAGGCTGCCGTCGCTGGTGGTGGTGGCGAAGATGGCGGCACCGTGGCGCACGAGGGCCACGCACACCCCCCGTGTCGTTGCACGAGGCCGCGCAGTGCAGCGGGGTCCTGGGGGGGGGGGGAGGGGGAGGGGGGCTCCGCTGAGACACACACCCCCCTCCCCCACCCCAGTGATCGCTCCATGACAAGGGGGTGGGGTCCCCTGTGTCCCCCCATCCCCCATCGCTCAGGGCACTGGGGGGGTTACCGGGGTCCCCAGCCCCCCAGGGTGGGTGGGGGAGGGTCCCTGTCCCCATCCCACAGCTCTGGGGCCCCCCACCCCCTCTCATGGGGGTCCCCATCCCCGTCCCACCAGCTGTGGCCGTGGGGTCCCCACCCCCCCACCACACCCCCACCACACCCCCACCACCCCCCCCATTGGGGTCCCCATCCCCGTCCCACCAGCCGTGGCCGTGGGGTCCCCACCACCCCCACCCCCCCCATGGGGGTCCCCGTCCCACCAGCTGTGGCCCCCCGTCACCCCCACCCCCCCGGGGGTCCCCGTCCCACCAGCCGTGGCCATGGGGGTCCCCGCCACCCCCCACCCCCCCGTGGGGGTCCCCGTCCCCGTCCCACCAGCCGTGGCCGTGGGGTCCCCACCACCCCCACCCCCCCCATGGGGGTCCCCATCCCACCAGCTGTGGCCCCCCCGCCACCCCCACCCCCCCGGGGGTCCCCGTCCCACCAGCCGTGGCCGTGGGGTCCCCGCCACCCCCACCCCCCCGGGGGTCCCCGTCCCCGTCCCACCAGCCGTGGCTGTCGGGGGAGTTGACGTTGGCGCCGCTGGCGATGAGGAAGTCCACGATGGCGTAGTTGGCGCCGCAGATGGCGTTGTGCAGCGCGGTGATGCCCTCGTCGTTGGGCTGGCTGGGGGTCGTTCAGCTGGGGGGGGGGGGGGGACACGGGTCACCCCCCCGTCACCCCCCTGCCACCCCACTGCCACCCACTGCCATCCCAGTGCCACCCACTGCCACCCCCCTGCCATCCCACGTTACCCCACTGCCACCCCACTGCCACCCCCTGTCACCCCACTGCCACCCCCTGTCACCCCACTGCCACCCCCCTGCCATCCCACTACCACCCCGTCACCCCACTGCCACCCCACTGCCACCCCCTGCCACCCCCTGCCATCCCACGTCACCCCCACTGCCACCCCACTGCCACCCCCTGTCACCCCACTGCCACCCCGTCACCCCACTGCCACCCCCTGTCACCCCACTGCCACCCCCTGCCATCCCCACTACCACCCCCTGTCACCCCACTGCCACCCCACGTCACCCCACTGCCACCCCACTGCCACCCCACGTCACCCCACTGCCACCCCCTGTCACCCCACTGCCACCCCCTGCCACCCCACTGCCACCCCGTCACCCCACTGCCACCCCCTGTCACCCCACTGCCACCCCACTGCCACCCCACTGCCACCCCCTGTCACCCCACTGCCACCCCACTGCCATCCCCTGTCACCCCCCTGCCACCCCCTGCCATCCCAGTGCCACCCCCTGCCACCCACTGCCATCCCAGTGCCACCCACTGTCACCCCACTACCACCCCTTGTCACCCCCTGCCACCCCACTGCCATCCCCAAGCACATCGCTCTCCCTGTCCCCAGTGTCCCCAACGTCCCCCCTCGGCCAACCTGTCCCCAGTGTCCCCCCTCGGCCACCCTGTCCCCAACATCCCCCCTCGGCCACCCTGTCCCCAGTGTCCCCCCTCAGCCACCCTGTCCCCAACGTCCCACCTCGGCCACCCTGTCCCCAACGTCCCACCTCAGCCACCCTGTCCCCAATGTCACCAGCCCTTGTCCCTGCCACCCTGTCCCCAATGTCCCACCTCGGCCACCCTGTCCCCAACGTCCCACCTCGGCCACCCTGTCCCCAATGTCACCAGCCCTTGTCCCTGCCACCCTGTCCCCAATGTCCCTCCTCAGCCACCCTGTCCCCAATGTCCCCCCTCAGCCACCCTGTCCCCAATGTCCCACCTCGGCCACCCTGTCCCCAACGTCCCCCCTCAGCTACCCTGTCCCCATTGTCCCCAATGTCCCCCCTCAAGACACCCTGTCCCCCAATGTCACCAGCCCTCGTCCCTGCCACTCTGTCCCAAATGTCCCCAACATCCCACCTCAACCACCCTGTCCCCAACGTCCCACCCTCGGCCACCCTGTCCCAATGTCCCACCTCGGCCACCCTGTCCCCAATGTCCCCAGCCCTCATCCCTGCCACCCTGTCCCAAATGTCCCCAACATCCCACCTCGGCCACCCTATCCCCAATGTCCCCCCTCAGCCACCCTGTCCCCAATGTCCCCCCTCAGCCACCCTGTCCCCAATGTCGCCAGCCCTCGTCCCTGCCACCCTGTCCCCAATGTCCCCCCTCGGCCACCCTGTCCCCAATGTCCCCACCCTGTCCCCAGTGTCCCCCCTCGGCCACCCTGTCCCCAATGTCCCCCCTCGGCCACCCTGTCCCCAGTGTCGCCAATGCCCCATTGTCCCACCTTGGCCTCCCTGTCCCCAATGTCCCCAATGTCCCCAGTGTCCCCAGTGTCCCACCTCGGCCACCGCCTGCTGCACCACGTCCAGCTCCCCGGTCAGGGCCGCATCCAGCAGCAGCACCAGGGGGTTCAGGCGCACGCGGGCCCCGGGGCGTCTGCGGGGCGAGGAGGGGTCGCGCAGGGCCGAGCGACGCTCCTGCGGCAGCCAGGGCGTCAGGGGGACCTTGGGGACACCCCCTGGGGCACCCGGTGCTGGACGGCACCCAGGGGACCTTGGCGACATCGTTGGGGCACCCGGAGGACCTTGGGGACATCGCTATGGGGCACCCGAGGGACATTGGGGACACCATGGGGGCACCCGGGGGACCTTGGGGACATTGCCGTGGCACCCAGGGGACCCTGGGGACATAGCTGGGGGACACCAGGGACCATGTGGCACCCTGAGGGTCTCCAAGGGCCACCAGGCACCCTGTGGCACCTCGGGGGACACTGGGGGACACCAGCCACCCTGTGGCACCCTGGAGGGCTCCAAGGGCCACCAGCCACCCTGTGGCACCTCGGGGGACACTGGGGGACACCAGCCACCCTGTGGCACCCTGGAGGGCTCCAAGGGCCACCAGCCACCCTGTGGCACCTCGGGGGACACTGGGGGACACCAGCCACCCTGTGGCACCCTGGGGGGCTCCAAGGGCCACCAGACACCATGTGGCACCTCTGGGGGGTCTCCAGGGGCCACCAGGCACCCTGTGGCACCCTGGGGGGGGACACTGGGGGACACCAGGCACCATGTGGCACCCTGGGGTCTCCAAGGGCCACCAGCCACCCTGTGGCACCCTGGGGGGCTCCAAGGGCCACCAGCCACCCTGTGGCACCTCTGGGGGGTCTCCAAGGGCCACCAGCCACCCTGTGGCACCCTGGGGGGGGACACTGGGGGACACCAGGCACCATGTGGCACCCTGGGGTCTCCAAGGGCCACCAGGCACCCTGTGGCACCTCGGGGGACACTGGGGGACACCAGGCACCATGTGGCACCCTGGGGGTCTCCAAGGGCCACCAGCCACCCTGTGGCACCTCGGGGGACACTGGGGGGACACCAGCCACCCTGTGGCACCCTGGAGGGCTCCAAGGGCCACCAGCCACCCTGTGGCACCTCTGGGGACACCAGGAGACACCAAGCACCTTGTGGCACCCTAGGGGGCTCCAAGGGCCACCAGGCACCCTGTGACACCTCTGGGGACACCAGGCGACACCAAGCACCCTGTGGCACCTCTGGGGGTCTCCAAGGGCCACCAGCCACCCTGTGGCACCTCGGGGGACACTGGGGGACACCAGCCACCCTGTGGCACCCTGGGGGTCTCCAAGGGCCACCAGCCACCCTGTGGCACCTCTGGGGGTCTCCAAGGGCCACCAGCCACCCTGTGGCACCTCGGGGGACACTGGGGGACACCAGCCACCCTGTGGCACCCTGGGGGGCTCCAAGGGCCACCAGACACCATGTGGCACCTCTGGGGGGTCTCCAGGGGCCACCAGGCACCCTGTGGCACCCTGGGGGGGGGACACTGGGGGACACCAGGCACCATGTGGCACCCTGGGGTCTCCAAGGGCCACCAGCCACCCTGTGGCACCCTGGGGGGCTCCAAGGGCCACCAGCCACCCTGTGGCACCTCTGGGGGGTCTCCAAGGGCCACCAGGCACCCTGTGGCACCCTGGGGGGGGACACTGGGGGACACCAGGCACCATGTGGCACCCTGGGGTCTCCAAGGGCCACCAGGCACCCTGTGGCACCCTGGGGGGACACACTGGGGGACACCAGGCACCATGTGGCACCCTGGGGTCTCCAAGGGCCACCGGGCACCCTGTGGCACCTCTGGGGACACCACCCACCCTGTGGCGCCCTGGGGGTCCTCCAAGGGCCACCAGCCACCCTGTGGCACCCGAGGGGTCTCCAAGGGCCACCACCCACCCTGTGGTGCCCTGGGGGTCTCCAAGAGCCACTGGGCACCCTGTGGCATCTCTGGGGACACCACCCACCCTGTGACCCCCTGGGGGTCTCCAAGGGCCCCCAGCCCCCCCGTGACACTTCGTGTACTCACCGTGGCGGGCGGGGGGCTGCCGGGGGCCGGAGGTGGGGGGCTCTGAGGGTTCTCGGGGACCCCCGGGGCGGGAGGTGACATCTCGGGCGAGGCGGCGGCGGTGTCCCCCGGGAGGGGGGGTTCGTCGCGGCGGGGGGGGCGGTGGAGGAGGCGGGTGATGAGCTGCTGGTACTGGCGGGTGCGGGTGGGGGGCAGGGTGGGGGGGGGGCACTGCTCCATGGAGCCGCGGCGTTTGAGGGGTCGCGGCATCTCGGCCAGGACCCCGGGCCACCTCCTGGAACTCGGGGTCCCGTTGGGCTTCGGGGGGCAGGAGGGGCTGGAGGCGCGTGGGGCTGAGGGGGCGTTGCAGCCCCTCCCCCTCCCCCCCCTGCAGCAGCCCCTCCAGCTCCGGCTCCGGCTCCGCGGAGATGGGGTCCGGGGTGGGGGGGGGGCGGCCACATCCTACGGAAAGGGAGGGGGGGGGGTGGTTAGAGCACCGCGAGGTAACACCTGGGGGGGTCACCCAGAGAGCCCCACCCCCCCCCCCCCCAACCCCCGGCAGGCTGCAGCCCCCCCAAACCCACCCCCCCCAGCCCTCCCCATCACCCCTATGGTCGTCCCCCCACCCCCACTACGCTGCAGCCCCCCAAAACCCACCCCCCCAGCCCCCACATCACCCCTAG